>NC_135376.1:63272500-63390000 GCF_049243985.1 Paroedura picta | reverse complement strand
GTCATTGTTATTAACTGCTAAAGGAGTCTTGTAGCATCTTAGAGACCAATCAGAATAAATTCTGTCAAGTGGATAAGTGTTTTTAGTCTTTAAAGTACCAACAGAACCCTTGTTGCAAATACACACTGAATATCATGGAAGCTCTGTAGATTACTACATAGAATCACAGAATCACAGAATCATAGAGTTGGAAGGGGCCATACAGGCCATCTAGTCCAACCCCCTGATCAATGCAGGATCAGCCCTAAGCATCCTAAAGCATCCAAGAAAAGTGTGTATCCAACCTTTGCTTGAAGACTGCCAGTGAGGGGGAGCTCACATAACTCAACCCCTTCTGAAAAATAGAAACGGTGATGACTGATCTTGTACATTAAATATCAATCCACTGAGGAGTGTGAACTTCTCCATCTCAGTTATTAAGATCACAATTAAGTGCTGATGGTCAGCATGAGGGAAGCATCTTTTGGCACTCCCAACAGTTTCCACACATCCATTGGCTCAGTCGTGAACATTGTCTGCAAGACACGCTGTCATAGTGATGAGAATAAGCTACAACCCAAAACGTTCTAGTAAATTTCTTCCTGTGGCAATATCAAAAATAACTGGGCATTAGTGGTCAACTGGGGAGGTCCTGGGTTCAAATTCCAATTTAGCCAACAAGTTCACTAGGGCAGTGGTCCCCAACCTTTTTATCACCGGGGACCGGTCAATGCTTGACAATTTTACTGAGGCTCGGAGAGGGGACAGTCTTTTGCCAAGGGACGTTGCCGCCGCCTGAGCCCCTGCTTCACTTACTTTCCCGCCGGCACCCCTGACTTCCCACTGCTCGCTGGGGGGGCGATGCCAGCAGCACCTGCGCAGTGCCACACCAAGGGGAAGCCCCAGCCATGGTAGCCACTGGAGAGCACCAAAGGTGAGCCAGCAGAGTGGCAGGGCAGCCCGCGTGGCATCAGCCGGGGAGGAGGACAAGGAGGAGCTGCGGCCCAGTCCTGATTGATCCACGTACCGGTCCCAGTCTCCAGACCGGGGGTTGGGGACCACTGTACTAGGGGATCCAGGGACAGCCAGTCTCTGTCAGCCAAATCAATCTTGTACATTCATTGAATGCTTGCAAGGATTAAGCAAGGGAGAGGAAGGAAAATATATGTTCCACACTGAGCTTCATGAAAGAAGCTGGAATTAAAATGTTTTCTTTTGCTACATGTGAGAAGTTCTGTAACTACTTCTGAATCAAAATCTCTCCTGTGTTCTGACAGAGCACAGATGTGCCACTTTATGTAATGAAGGAATGAAGAATGTAAGAAAAGGATAAATGTTTCTTGATAGAACAAGCAATGCTAGGGGTGCATATACTCTATAACTAAGATATGATTTGGCCTTAGACCACAATATGTTGTGCAAGCAGAACCCACTATTCAGTACAGAGTATGTGAAAATCAACATCTGCCCACTTAACTTAGCAGCTCTCACCTTTCCCTTCCCTTGGTGTGTTCAATATAATTGTGTTGGAGTGCAGATGGAGTTGCATTAAGTACATTTTTTTCTTGAAAATGTGATGTACCTTTTTCTGGTTATTTTTGCCTGTGGTTTCATGGGCCAGATGAATGTGCCTTGGAGATTTGCTTTTGGTCCAGGAGTAGCAACTGAATAGTCACTGCCATAAAAATCATGAGCACATCTGTTGAAATTCATAAATACTTACATATTTCAGGGTCTTTTAAAACAATGATTCTTAAATCTCTAGATTGAGATGGCAAAACATTTTTTAGGCATTCCTTTTGCAAATCAATAGCATACCTATGGTTGCCAACTACAAGTTGAGAAATTCCTACACATTTTGGGGAGTGGAGCCTGGAGAATGCTATAGAGCAGGGGTAGTTAACCTGTGGTCCTCCAGATGTTCATGAACTACAATTCCCATGAGCCCCTGCCAACATTTGCTGGCAGGGGCTCATGGGAATTGTAGTCCATGAACATCTGGAGGACCACAGGTTGACTAACCCTGCTATAGAGTCCACCCTCCAAAGCAACTATCTTCATGGGGACTGAACTCTGGAGTCTTGAACAGCAGTTGTAATTCCAGGAAATCTCCAGACCCTACCTGAAGGTTGGTAAATATACACAAACCTATTTGAAGAAGGAGCACTTTTTTGTGCCCCATTTTTTACTATCCTCCTTCTCCCTACAACAGATACCCTGTGAGGTAAGTGACGCTGAGAGTTCTAAGAGAACTGTGACTGGTCCAAGGTCACCCAGCTGGCTGCATGTGGGGGTGTGAGGAATCAAACCTGGTTCTCCAGAGTAGAGGTCGTCACTCTTAACCACTATGCCAGTTGTTGCTGTTGGCAAACATCAATCTGACGCCTCAATTCATGTCATCTTGTGCCATCCCACAGAGTTTATCACTGTTTCCAGTACTAGTAGCCTGGACAGTGGCCCAAGGGGAGAGGACTGCTAGATACTTCAAAGAGAAACAAAAAAGAATTGTTATGCAGATGGCGAGGCCTGAATGTGAGGACGTCATATACAGTTCTTAGGATACACCCCTTAATGTCTCACCTTCACTATGCATTGTCCAACTGCCCCCAAATGGACAGAGAGACTTAGTAGATAGATATTAAATCATAGCTGTGATTATCCAGTTCTTAGACAGCTGGGCCTATGAGCCTAAGGAACACCCATTCTCTGAAGAAGAATTCCAGAATTCTGGAAGGCTTTGAATCTTAGGTAGTTTTTATTAACTCCTCAGGCATCATGGTTTGCGATTTTTTTTAATTTATAATATTCATTTCAGAATTTCTAATAAAAACCATAATAGCATTATTTTAAAAACCAGTACTGAAAGCAAGAGACGGTTTGGGTGAAAATGAAAAATCAGAAATTATTTAGAAGCAATTTTAGCCTCTAACGGATTTTGATTTTCCACCCAAAATATGACATTTCTAAACAAATAAATACTCTTTTAGAGAAATGGGGGAGGGGGGAGTTTTTGCTAAATAGCTGCCTTTTTATTGTATCCAGTGCTTTGTGCATAAGAACTTCAGCAGGCATTGTTTGCTATCTGTGGAAGAATCCGATTGGCTTTAAAATTTCACATACGTAGCTGTGTAAATTCTGAAATGTCCTAATGGAGCCCTGTGCCTTTTCCAAACTTCGCTTGCTTTAACTGCAGATGGTAAAAGGTTTCATTTATTGTCCAACCCTAGAGGATGGTGGGAAACCAACATTCCCATGGATGTAAATTCTAGCCTCGGCTAATTTTGATGACAGTGACTTCTCTTCTTTATGAGGTGCATAATGAGCCGGACCACAGTCTAGCCAAAAGCCATGACAGGATCCAAGCATGCCCTGGTGGCCTCCCCTGCTTTCTGTACCCAAGGTTTAAACGCAGACTGCCTCCAGTCAGAGTACATGAAGAAAGGACGCTCCGGAATAGACAAATGGCTCTTTTGTTTTACATTCTTCTTTTTAATTAGCCTCTTTTTTTAATGACCTAAGTTAATATGTGTCAAAAGGTGCAAAACACAGCATGACTTCAGTTTTAAAAAGAGAGCATTTGCTTTTAATCTTCTAAGTAAAGCAAGTGCGCCCTTTAACTATCAGCGGCAGCAATTACATTGTGCTTTATACATTGTAGGTTCCTTGTTGTCTGATTAGGTGGTTAAATGGAGAGGATGGTATACCTGGGGCTTTTGTATAAGCCTGTCGCTCCTTTGTATTTGGATGGCGGGGTTCCATTCTATTGTCAGAGGAGGCTGCAGTCCTACACAGACTTACCAGCAAGGAGGTGCCACTGAACCAAGTATACTTACTTTCTAAGTAAATTGGTAAATCCGATTCCTCTTTTAAAAATATTCTCGTTTCTTCCCTTATATTGTTAAACTTTGTGATTTGGTCAATGTGGAAATGTTATTGCCAAAGCAAATCGGTCACACGTGAAAAAGAAACATGCAAAACCATTCGTGCCTGTCCTTGACAATAAGAGGTTTATGCTGCAAAGAACAGTCTCTGTAATATACACCTTATAAAATGACTTAAAAATCATAGAATCAAAGCATAAAATAGCAATGTGCTCTGAGAAGAAAACTGGGATGGATAGATATACGGTTCATATTGTCCTGTGTTTTCTAATCATGGTTCTGAGTCTGAGCTGGCATTCCCCATATGGACAGACTACCCAGTGGGGGGTTGTGTTTGTGGGTTGCTTTGGGAACACAAAGCAAAGGGAGGGAGCAAACTTAGCTTGTGCAAAGGCTCCTGGATTCTTTTCAGGGCTTGTGAAACAAATGCTTTTTTTTTCTTCCTTTTTTTGTGATGCTGATCATGGCCACCTGCTGTGCAGGGTGTTAAAGAGGTTCTCTCATTTCCATATGTGCATATGTAACTTAAGTCCGGAGCTCTTCCAGGCTGTCCTTGAAAGGGCTGCCAAACAATTGAAAGGCACATATTCCATTAGAAAAAATAAATTTTAGCAAAACCATCATCCCATGCCCCAAGAGCAATATTGTCAAGGAAAGAGTAAAAGCAACACAGCCGGGTTAAATTCCAGAAAACTCCTGTGTTTATCAGAATAGAACTCTATATCATTTTATACTGCTAGGTATGTTTACAGTTCTGGAAAGCTCTCCTTGTCTGAGATTTGATTTGAAATTAAGGCTCGTAACCTTGGCCTGACTGTGGATAAACTGATCTGCGTGTCTCTTCAACAAGCAGCAGCTCTGAATCCTGAACCTGCAATGCCTCAGCCATTTCAGTTTCTGGGCTTCTCTTTAGCAGCCCCTGCCAATCCCATTCAATTGTGCCAAATTATGTGTTGATTTTGTAATGCAGACTAATTTCCACCAGAGAGTCAGATGAGGCTCCCAAAATAGTTTTCACTTTTGACTACGAATCGGCTGGGAACTGAAACCGTGCAGCCAAAAAAAGGGAGGGATGGGGGGGGGGAGTAAGCCCTGCTTCCCACCATTGGAGACGTTCCAGTCTGGACTCAGAAACTGAGTCTGTGGGCTCACCTCCCATCTCTCCTTGTAAGTAATGGCAGGCCTTAGATCCAGAGGTGAAAAGCCAGCAGACTAATTCATTGAGTCACCTGGCCTCTTTAAAATATTGATTGGTTCCTGCAGTTAACCGAGAGAAAATTGTCTACTGGATTTCATCTCTACAGGAGCCTATAGCTAGTACAGTAATGAACACAGACACTTTGCAATAATATCAAGGTTTTGGACACGAACACACACGCACGCGCACACACATGTCTGTGTACAAAGAAGAAAATAAAGAAGCGCCTTCACTTTTGAACATCAATCGACACATCAGGAGACAACAATGGAGCACTATGGCACAAACAAAAGACCGATGACATTTCAGATTGTACAGTAGAAAGCACTGAAAGAAGCAAAGGGGGAAAAAAAGAATGACAACTCGAGAGAGAATAAAAAATAGCACT
The DNA here is from genome assembly GCF_049243985.1 of Paroedura picta. NCBI lineage: Eukaryota > Metazoa > Chordata > Lepidosauria > Squamata > Gekkonidae > Paroedura > Paroedura picta. The sequence goes on along the minus strand of NC_135376.1, from coordinate 63,384,554 downwards.
CCATTGGGCCTCAGGAAAGCTGTCTTTGAAAATGACGGTCTGAGCTGGAGTGCAAACATACATGATGCCACTCTTTGTTGAGACAGAGCCTATATTCATCCAATCCAATATTGTCTACTCTGACTGGCAGGTGCATTCCAAAGTCTCAGGAAGGGTTGTTTAATAATACTTGCTATCCAGGTCCTTAATTAGATATTCTGAGAATTGAGCCAAGGACTTTCTTCATGCGAGGCCTATGATCTACTAATCTATAGCTTCTCCCCAAAGATGATAGGAAGCTCGAAAGAATGTAGAGTGGTGAGGATCCCTTCATACTTCTGTTATGAAGATGACAGAAGAGGAAAAGATGGGAAATACTGTAGAGACGTGTTCCCCAACCCCCGGGCTGCTGCCCGGTACTGGGCCGTAGAACCATCAGTACCGGGCCACAGTGGGGGGGAAGGGACCCACTGGTGCACCAGCAGGCATGCCTCCCTCCCCCGGGGCATAGCGCTCCCTCCCCTCCATGGCGTGGCACTCAAATCTAGCCACGCTGTGGGGGGGAGGCACGGGCACAAACACGCAGGCGTGGCAGCTCTGTGCCTATGCATTTGTGCCTGTGCTTCCCCCACACACACAGTGCGGTGCTCGCCAGTGGGCACAAACACAGTTGTGGAGCTGCCATGCCTGCGCATTTGCGCCCGTGCCTCCCCCAGCAGCAAGGCTAGGCTTGAACACCACAGGGAGAAGGAGCGCCACACCGCAGGGGGGTGCTGGCACCCATGCCTCCCTCTCCCCCTGGTCCCTGGGCCTCCTTCTCCCCCCACCCCGATCTCCGACCTGAAAAATGTTGGGGACCACTGCTGTAGAGAATAAATGAGAAAGAGAGAAAAGGGATTATGTGGGAGATTATTAGGGATGCCCGTCCTTAAGTGGGACCAGAATTACAGGTCATCACCAGGCTAAAGAGATCTGTTCCTCTCAAGAAGATGGCTGCTTGGGAAGATGGACTCCAATAGCAATATACAACTCCGTGGTCATCCCTGCCCCAAATCCTGGTCCACTCCCAAAGTCTCCAGGTATTTCCCAACCCAGAGCTGGCAACCCTAGAAACTGTGGAAACTCAGCTGGCCTCACCGCTGGGAGGAGGAGGAGGAGGAGGAGGAGGAGAGTCAAGATTGACTCCTTGCCCAAGGATTCCCCTTTCTGGGAATTTTAGCTGGGGATGTTATTTGTCTAACTGTAAATGTTTTAAAATTTTTAACCCTGTATTTTGGTTATACTGTTGTTATAGTGATTCGGAAGGCAGGATAGAAATTAACATGAGTTGTTGACGTTGGTGGTGGTGGCGGCCTACCAAAATCTGGAAATGTATTTTCCAAATTTCATCTAAACCTTTTTAAAAGGCTGTTGCATCAGGACTGTCTCTAGCATACTTTGTGGTGTGGCCTGGGCCTTGTGGCAGGGCCTTTTGTCAGCCCCCCCCCCCCCGATCCATGTGTTCATTTGCTTGAAGCACTCCAGTATCCATGCTCTCAGCTTCCCATCTATGATGGACAGGTGCCCACTGATGGTTCACAACTGCAGGAATCCTGTTAGCCACAGCTTCAGCCCAGCCAGCAGTATGCAGCAGTCTGTTCTGCTGGGAACAGTTGCCCGTGAGCACAAGCAGAGAGATGGCTTATGAATGAGGGAAAGTGGGGGGACCTGCAAGTGGTTGAGTAGAAGGGGAGACACAGGGCAGCTGGTGGTTGGCAGAAGGAGATATGATGGGGAACTCTCTTGCCAGGTGTCTCCCACACCTGGGACTGGCAGTGTAGTGCAGGGTTATCCCATCAAAGCTCGTCCACTGATATGATGGCTCATGTTGTTATTTGTGTTCTAGAAGAGTGCAACATAGGATGTGCCTATCACATTACTCTTTTCCATCCAAGACAATCTAACATGCCTCTCCCTCCCCACTCCCATGTTTACTGAGCAAGAAAAACAAAGGCCCCAAATCAGTGCTTCCTGTCAGCCAGAACTTAATGATACCAGGCCTAAGAATCCATGTCATTGCCCGATAACAGGCTCAGGAAGCCAGCTCTGTCTCCTGCCAATGATTTCTGTGAAAGAACAGAAGGCTATTCTTCCTCAGCAGAGCTACAGTGATATGGGCCTTGTTTCAACAACAGTAGCATCAAAATTGTATAAAAGTGAGAGAGAAATTCACTATGAATGGGAAAGCCTGTTCTCAGACCTGAACTACGAATATATGCTCAGAAATCCGGGCCCTGCCGGAGCTAGCACAGTTCTTCAGGGCCTGCAAAAATGGAGCTCTTCCACTAGGCATTTGATTGAGGTTAACTGATTTGATAACAACTACTGGGCCCCCAAAGCTTCCCCCCCCCAAGATATGCCCACTGAGTACACCATGGGGAATACTGCACTGACTAATCTGTGGAGTTGCAGTTGATGTAATAGCTCAGTTACCAATGATGCTACTGTTACCAAACCTATATTGTATATATCTTATAGTTTTCACATTCCTTGTAAACCTGAGCTGCAAGGGGAAGGGTGGTATATAAATATAATCAATCTATCACTCAATCAATTGACATTAAGCTAGTCTACTTAGGACCGAGGTTTATCCTCTAACTGCAGCCACTTCCACACATCCAATGGCAGTCAGTGGTTGAACTGTCCTATATTAGCTGACCTCTGAGGAGAGCAATATATAAATATAATAAATAAATACTAAGTAAATAAAGTGCTTTCCAGTCTAGCCAGTTACTTTCCAAAGATGTCTTACAGTCCCCCTGCTTTTTTTAAAAAAAAAAGGTCATATGTGTTCGTCTGTGAAGAATATTTCTTTTAAAAAATGAAACAGCTTTAAAAATAGATATCATCTTGGTATTTGGAGATGGATAAGCCTCATAGCTAGGGGACATATGAAGGCAATGTCCCCACCCAAATATGTTGTGGTCTCCTTCTGAATTCCTAGCTTCCAATTTGGAAGAAAAAAGGTTGTAGTCCTTTTCATTACATAGATATAAATGGATATGTGGATGCAGTTTTTATCCCTTCAATGTTACATTTATTCTGCTCTGTCCCATCACCTTTTCTTCCTGCATCATTTGCTTCTTTTTTATTTCTCTCATGTTTAATGTCTTCAGTAAGAAGTGAGAATATGACGCAGAAATCTGAAGTGAGATTTATACCCTTATAGAGTTGCCTTTTTGTAGCATGAAATTTGTATGAGGAGCATATGGTTTATTGGAAGGGTGAAGGAACAGAAAAAGAAATGCCCCATTTGACTTTGATATCTGTATTATTTATTTGTTTGTTTAAATTTCTAAGCTATCATTCCTGGCAAAGCCAGCTCATTGAGGCTTACAACATCTAAAACACACAATATACATAATTACCAGCATTAAAAACTAAGAAATAACTTAATATAATAAAATACATCTCACAACATGAATAACTATCCTCAGTCCGATTGATATTCTCTCTGGCCGTGGAAGACTTCAAATGTGGAGGTTTCCAGGTATTGAGAAAGGGCCCAAGATGATACTCACTACCTTAGCTGCAACCAAATGCCTAGTAGAAGAGTGCTGTTTTGCAGGCTCTGTGGTAGAGTCAGCTCCGTCGGGGCTTGGATTTCTGAGCATATATTCATAGGTCTGGTCTGAGAACAGGCTTTCCCATTCCATCAGGCAGAGGCCAGGACAACAAAGGCCCTGGCCCTGGTCAATTCCAGGTGGACTTCCTTTGTGCCAGGGACTACCACCCTATTAGTGTTTGAAGAGCTGAGTTCTCTCCAGGGGGTATAGGCAGACAAGCAGTCCCTCAGATGCACTGGACCCAGCCCACGGACAGCCTTAAAGGCCAAAAACAATACCTTGAATTCAACTGGCAACCACAGGGAAGTTGGTAACCTTGTGATTGTTCCTCCCCCACAGCCGCCACCCTCAGTCTGCAATTCTGGAGGAAGGAGATCAGCCACTGTAATGCTGTCTCTCTAATTCCAGCCCTGGTGAGGTGGTGGTCAAGAACGCTGCTGAAAGATCGAGTAACACCAGCAACACCAACCCACCTTGATCCAGCTGGTGCCGGAGGTTGTTCACCAAGGTGACCAAAACCATCTCTGCACATGGCCAGGTCAGAAGCCCAACTGGACTGGAGCCTCATCCAAGTATGCTAGTAACTGATCCATGACAGCCATTTCAACGACCTTCCCTAGAAATACAACATGGGAAACTGGTAACAGATGAACCACTGCCTCATTCGACACATTCAGAAACTCATCCAAGAGGGTAATCATTGGCAGACTAACTTATTATCACTTGCTTGTGTAAAATAATGCATGCCTCTGAGCATGTGCAGAATGCATTTTATTCTCCAGTGAATAGCCATTGTAAAAGGTATAATGTTTTGGGTTGGGACTAAAGAACTGAAGAGATGTAAACTGCAGAACCTCTCACAATTGAGAGGAGTTCTTTACTGTAGCAAGCCAAAGGGATGAGGAAACAGAGTACATTGGCAATCTTAAGACTCACCTCTCAATTGGCAATCTTAAAACTCACCCTTCAGTTCAGAAAAATGAGGTATTTGGGAAGATTTAAATAAATCCGTGCCAAGAATAATCCATTCTTTGAATGCCAAGACTGCAAAACACTCTGCAGAGTCCTTTTGCAGACAGCTGTAACCCACGAATCTCCCATTTTCACAATTAAGACACTGATTAATTGCTATCTCCCCCAGTTTTCCCTATGCAGCTTTGAATCCTACAGCACATTCTTATGCCCTGCACCACCTCTTACGAATGCAAGTACACTAATTAAATCAACAAAAGACTACTAATATGATCAGAACCAAACCCCATTTTCTTGTATAGCTAATGGTGTGTGGTATTACAGATATATGCCTGTGATAACTACTGCATAGGTAAATCAGAGGTGGGAGCAATAACTGGAACGAAACGTTCCCCAACATTTTACATTTATTGCATACTTTTTATTCTTCAATCTGTTAAACAGCTCATCTTTTCAAAGTCATGTCATTATAACTGGACAGAGATCACATATGGTGGGGTGTAGGACTACTACTATTACAACAAGAATTCAACGTAGCATCAAAACCCATCCTATGGATGCACTCCACCTATGACACCAATGAACAGCACCTAATAGGCCTCAAGTTTTAGGATAACAGAATCCTAGCAACTGTGGCCTCCCCTCCCCCTAGTGCAGGCTTATTCAACCAGGGTTTTGTGAAGCCATAGGGTTTCTTGATGCCTGGTATGGTTTCTTGAGTGGTTGAGTGGTTATTAATTTTTCAATTTAAAAAATTGTTAAACATTTATTAGGTGGTATTGCCATATATAGTCATTTCAATTCACCCGCCTCCTCCCCAAATGGCCAAAGTTGGGCCTGGAGGGGGGGAAGGGAAGGGGGGGTCCAGGTGGGGGTGTACCTAGCTACGCCTCCCAACCATATTCTGCATGATTTCTGGGGTTTCTCAACTGTAAAAACGTTTACAAAGGCTGCCCAAGTATATTCATGCCATCTCCCTAGATATGCCAGGCACCTCTTAGGAGAATTTGAAGAGTGAGAATAGGCGTGCTCTCATCACATAACCACTTTCAGCCAAAAGATGGAAAGAGTCAATACAACTCTTGGTTAAACAGCCAACACCCCCATCATCTCCCCATTTTCTGCCACCAGCCTTTGAGACACCGGCAGGCATCAGAAAGGATGCCCAGGAGGTCTCCCACTTCAGTAGGAGACCTGGCATCCCTACCCCTCACCACAAAACATTTAGTTATGGGATCATGTTATTCCAACTGACTGTTATCCATCGTTGTTTGAGCTACTTTGAGGTTCTGTGTAAGGCACTATTAAGAAAGCAGTTTGACTAGACTAGACACATACGTACCAAAAAGAAAAATGGCAATGAAAGTTGTGTCATACCAGCTGTAGGTCCCTGCGTACATACATCATCTGTACATAGCAGGGTTCTCCTGTATAAAAGTGGTCAAGACCACCTGCAGCTAATTGACAGGTGGATGGACAGGTGGGTGGCAGGAGGGCACACTCCTCTGTTGCCTCTGTGGTGTGGGGAATGATGCACTACAGCATGCAGTGCTAGTGGATCCTGCGTTGAGCAGGGGGTTGGACAAGATGGCCTGTATGGCCCCTTCCAACTCTATGATTCTAAGGAAGGAGCTGGCTCACAGCACCTTATATAAGGCGCCACATGTGTGAGCCCAGCCTCTTTCTCCTGCAGCAGCTGAACTCAGCAACTTTCCTCTAACCCACCATGTTATGTTATGGTTATGAAGAAGCAGTTGTACAGTTTCTGTTATGTTATCTACTATAATGTTGAAATTGTCACAGCTTTGGGGGGTGGTTTCAGTGTGGGTGGGGAGCCTGTTTTAGGGAGAGTTCGATTGAGGGTATCAAACTTCTCAGGATTGGGGCCTCATTAAAGAGATGGCTGGATGCAAGCAATGCCAATCCGACTGGGAAGGCAAGGAGCTCATAGGGCTTGGTGGCCTGGGGTGGGTCCAGAGAAGGTCTGAACCTCTCTCTGGCACCCCAAGTTGGAACACCTCCCTGGAGGGACCCAGCAGCAAGGGAGACCTGGGTTCCAGGGGGTGGAAACAGGTGGTTCCCTGGGGCCACTGTGGTCAAAAGGAATTGCGGCTGGCAGGCCATAAGCCCAGGTCCCTCTGCCCATGCTGTGCCAACACATATATACAAATAAAGCTGTGGCCTTTGTTAAAGCCATAAGTGAGTGTACATGTCTTCCTTCTGTTTGATATGCTCTTCTGCTAGTCAAAACATGCTTGAAGTTTTTTTGATCTGTAACCAAAGAGGGCAAAATGTTCTCCTCCTTGAAGGGAGTTGCCCCTCTGCAGTGTTGAGGCCATACCTATTGGCAAGAGCACTTGCTCTGTGGTTGCAGAAAGTTCTAGCATCAGTCCCTGGCATATCATGCTGCAAATATGAAACTATCTAGAAAAGAGCTGTATATCACATCAGATACTATCAAGTTAGACTAGCCAATGGTCTGACGCAGCATAGGAGAACTTTACGGGCATTCACACAAAACATCTGGAACTCCAACCCATGAGGCTGCCAGTTCAAAGATTTGGCTTACACAGTAGGCTTGTGGTGCCCTCCTAAGGAGGATTTCACGCTGTGCAGCCACACTTAGGATGGCACTATAAGTCTTTCACAAATTAGTCATTGCATGAAAACAACCCCAATACTGAAACAAAACATCCAGAGAAGTTACATAGTCTTCTTTCCAAAGACTGTAACAAATAGCAGAGCAGTATTGTCAGGCTTGCCTCTGGAAGAGGTTGCCTTGTTTTTAGTCACCTTTAGCCGTGCTGGAAATTTCTATATAGGTGTCACCATGCAGAAGTTCCCCAGTCTGAGCAGTTGGACTGCAGCTGTATTGCAGTTGCAAAGTATGAGCTTTGTGTGCATGAGGTCAGCCAGGTTCAGACCATGACATCTCCAATTAGAGGATCGCTCAGGTAGCAGAGCTGGGAAAGACATCTGTCTGAGACTGTCGAGATCTGCTGTCAGTCATGGTGAAAAGACTACTGGGCCAGGCAGGACTATGGTCTATAGATATAACTATATACACATATACTAATACACAATACTTGGCATTGTACTGTTACGTGAAGGAATCTATTACATAATTTGCTTTTGAAAGACCACTTATGCACTTATTTAAAAACAAATACAGCATATGGATGAACAGCTTCTTCCTTTTTCATTTTTTTTTTAGAAATAAGCCCTTCCTTTTTATTAAACCAAATATTCTTAACTTTAGTGGACCTGAGTCATTAAGCAGGGAAGTATACTACAATAATAAAATTATCAACCAAGCTTTTGACAAGCAGTCATGTGCTTGTAAATGAAATTTATTTAGGTGCCACTCAAAACATTGTAATTAAGAGGTACAGAATGTATTACCAGATGGTTCCTGTTCAGTATCTATTTCCTTTGGAGAACAAGGTGATTAGGAGTAAGCACTAACTTGTAACTGAACACTAAAATACTCTAGGGGCCTGATCCTACTCCTAGTTTAAGTTTACATAGCAAGTGACTTAAATGTGTAGTGTTTTCAAACCACGGGGAAAGTTTGTAAAAAGAGAATATTATTTATATGGATTTTATTAATTGTTAAATTATGGTATTGTGATAGGTTCAATGGAAATTTAGGGTTGCAGCAGAAATACTCTCCCCTTTTTACCAAATCAAAGCAAAATTTATTCCCCCTTACCATCACCATAGAGGTGTTCTAAAAAAGCTTTTGATTTTTCTAAAAAATATGGTGTGGGTTATCATTACTGCTCCATCTGTGGTGGAAGTAGGCTTTGTACTTGGTGGAAGTCAACTGGTAGTGCTTAGAACTGACAAAGTTGCTGAACAACTCTTGAGACTGGCAGCCAGCAAGTACAAAGTTTAGTGTGCCTCCTTTAGAAATATCCTAAATGGCATGTCCTCTAAAAGTGAAGGCAGCATAAAAGTGGCAAGAAATACACTAGAAGTCAGTCAAAGCAATGGAGAAGCCCAAGAACAAAATATAAACAAGAGTAATGTAATACAGTTTATTAGGATCAATGAAAATATAAAATAGTAAGCAAAATTTTAAGTGCTCTAGAATTTTTTATTGGCCTCAATTATCAGTACAAAAGTAAAACATAGAAAGGTTTGGTGGGGGAGAGAAGAGAAAAAAAGATTTCAAGGTGTGGCAGTGAAGTGCTATCTAGAGTCTTCAAACGGAATACTGAATGTATTATCAGAAAACTCTTCATAAATCCAGGATATGTACACTTTTAGAGTATTGTATCCAGATTACCATCTCAAAACTGGTAGTAAAGGTTAAGATCATATAGCAAATGGCAACAAATATTATTTGGGTGGAGATTTGAGGTTGGAGCATTTTCTGAACAAGGAAATACTTCCTCATTATTCCAATAAGGAAAATGAAGGTTTTAATTTAGAAAAAAATAGATATCTAAGAGGGGATGTGATAGAGGTTTATAAATTAGGACTGGTAGAACAGATTGAATAGAAAGACATTGTTCTCTCCAACACTAGAACTTGGGGGGCATCCAATGAAATGGATTTGCAGCAGTGGGTTCAGCCGAAGCAAAAGGAAGTACTTTGTCAGGTAGTAAGTAATTAACTTAAGGACTTCATTGCCGGAGGATGTGAGGATGACCACTAGCGTAAATTTAACAGGACATGCTGCACTGTAATCTCACTATACACCTATGACATGTCAGCACATGGAAAATGGGTGACCCTCTACTCCATAAAATATTATCCCATGGTGACTTTTCCATGTTAGTCACCACATTGTTGTTCATCTAAAGCCACTCAGAATAACTATAAAACAGGTTTTCACCAGACCAGCATGGTAGAAAATCTTTTCAGTACATTTACAGTCTGGCAAAATACTAATGAGCAGCTCTCTGGCAGCAGATGAGGTCTCTTCATGCAGTAAAAAGGGAGTGTGTGCTTTTAATTTTCATGCCAATTGATGCTTGAATATAACTAGACACCCTTGTATTTAAATAGTCAAAAGGTAGCTATCAGAAAATAGGGGGCCTGCTAGGTTGCAATCCTTAGAATACTTTTCTGGGACTAAGCCCAGAATAGGGGGCCTTGTTTCTGAATATACCTGCTTAGACTTCAGTTAAATTGCAGAGACCTAGCCCAGGTTCATTACCTTCTTCCAGTTAGGCAAATGAGAGCATGCAGATAGGTGAAAGCATGTCCACAAAGTGTGACAATTCACCTCTTTTGTTTTCTTGCATAAGCAACTGATAGTTAGCAGCCGTGACTCACCGCGGCCACCATTGGTGATGTGGGGGGGCATCTGAGAAGACGGCGACCATCTCAGGTGCAAGCACGCACACCGAGCACAGCATGCATGGGAGGCAGGGGACATGGCTGCCTTTGTAGGTGCTATGTACTTCTGCCTCACCCGCACTCACTCTGCAGCCAAACTGCTTCCCTCCCACACACCCCATGTTGGGGCCTGGTTCATGTTTTGAGTTGCTGTGGGTTCAGTTTACTTGTCACAGTCAGTTTAGGCATGGTAGGAGCCTGTTGTCAGGGAGGGAGTCCTGTTGGGGGTCTCCTTAGGGCAGAAATGGTCTTGGGCTGAATCCAGTAGGAAATAGAATTTTTTAAGCTGGTGTCAAAGAAAAAACACCTTTCTGCCACCATTAAATCTGCCCAATGTAGGCTGGCAGAGCAGTTCTGGCTGGGTGGAAATGGGATGTTTAGGGACTCACTGGGCCCATTCTGGTCAGCACTTTGTGAATAAAGTCTTTCCCATTCATTCTGACTTGGACTCCATGTTTTCCTTCACAAGGCTGGATGATGCCAGGATACAGACTTCTCTAGCTGTGTGAGGTATTTTTCAGTTTATTAATTCTGATAATGTGAACAGAAATATTGGAAATTTGAGGTTTACCACACTCGCCCTTTGTAGTTACTTAAATCCTCCCAGAAGTAAGTGCTTTTGGTGGGTGGTAGGTCTGACTCAGCAATTAATGTGCCGGTCTGGATGGCGTTGTATTTGCCTTAAAGGAATAAGTCCATAGTCTGGGGTGCTCTTGGACACAGGCCTAGTGGGAGCAACTTCAATTGTGCAGCCAGCTGTATCCTATCCTGAACAGAAATGAACTTGCCACTGTGGTACATGTCCTGTGGTACATCCATATTAAATGGCTGCAATGTGCTCCACCCGAGAATTCTCTTAAAGAGTATTCTTGGAAATTTCAGTTGGTACAGAATGCTGTAGCCAGGTTGTTGACTGGAGTGGGTCATAGGGATCATATCACACTGGCTTCCAGATTATCTCTGGGAACAATTCAAGATTATCCTGATCTTCAAAGCCCTATATTATTTTATATCAACATACTGAAAGACTACCTTATATCCCTTATGAATCTGCCTGACCTTTGGGTGATTCTGCTTCCTGAGATTAGGTAAGTGGCAACCTGTGAGAAGGTCTTCCCAGAGATGGCATCAAAGCTCTGGAACTCTTATCCCAGGGAGATTTGTCTGTCCATCTTCTACCTTTTTTCACCCTAGCAGCACCCTAGGTAACCCATCCCAGCTGGGCCACGGGATCCCTTGCTGCAGGGTGTGCCCTCTAAAGGTAACCTTAAATGCTTTAGGAGGAGTGGACTTCCTTCAGCCCACTCCAGATCACTAGCTCCTGTGGGTGATTTGGGCCTTCCCAGTTGGTCGGCCTCCAGCAGAATTGTTGCCTTTTCCTGAGGCTCCCCAATCTGGGAAGTCTTACCATTCCTACTCAACTTCCCTTCCCTGGTTAAGCTCCATCCCCTTGTCCTCCACCAGCTGTGACAATTTGTATAACATTCAAAACTCATACCAACATAGAATCTCCTTTAACAGAACATTCCAACTACCCCTTTTAGAGCAGGGGGAAGGGTAGGAAGCAGCTCACTCAGCTGTCCGGGGAGGCCATCTGCCAAGCACATGGCACCTTATAAAGAAGAAGAAGAAGTAGTAGAAGAAGAAGAAGAAGAAGAGTTGGTACTTATATGCCGCTTTTCTCTCACTAAGGAGGCTCAAAGCAGCTTACAGTCACCTTCGCTTTCCTCTCCCCACAACAAACGCCCTGTGGGGTAGGTGAGGCTGAGAGAGCCCTGATATCACTGCTCAGTCAGAACAGTTTTATCAGCGCCGTGATGAGCCCAAGGTCACCCAGCTGGCTGCATGTGGGGGAGTGCAGAATCAAACCCAGCTCGCCAGATTAGAAGTCCACACTCCTAACCACTATACCAAGCTGGCTCTCCCATGCGCTTCCCCCTTTCCTGATGCGGCATGTCCGTGTCATGCCAGCATAGCCTGTCCCGGGTGCTCCCTTAGAGCACCATCCTTTCCCATCCTGGACGCCAATGGCAGCCACGTTAATTCACGGCCGCTCTTAATGGCTTTATGCAGTGTTTTTATTATAATGGTTTTGTAATGTGCTTTTATCAAATATCTTTTAAATGTTAACTGTTTTGGCAGTTGTAAGGGCAGAAACTTAAATGAACTTTGAGTAATGGTAGAGGAATGGAAGAACTGGAGGATCATTGTCCATGGGGTCATGATGGGTCGGACACGACTTCGCACCTAACAACAACAAAGGGCAGAAAGGCAAAATATAAATTTTGTAAGTAAATAATGCCTATTCTATACTCTAGAAAGATAAAGCCGCCATCTTTTTCTTTTCTGCCTGTGACTTTAAAAGTTGTTGTTAGGTGCGAAGTCGTCTCCAACCCATCGTGACCCCATGGACAATGATCCTCCAGGACTTCCTGTCCTCTACCGTTCCTCAAAGTCCATTTAAGTTTGCACCAACTGCTTCAATAACTCCATCCAGCCATTGAAATGTGCCTTTTACCTAGCTACAGTCAGAACAGGGAGTTGCATTGAATGAATCCGTGGGAGACTTCTTCCTTTCACTTCAAGCTGAGCCATTTCAAATTAAGCTTAAATTGAAATGTGCCATTATCTACATCCTACTATTGGGCAGGTTTTCTCCCTGGGGCAGTTGGCAACTCTGTTGAGATATATACACTTCAGGGTTCCCACTCCTCTTTTCCTTTTTGTCTGCTGTGGCTAATGCCACAATTGTAGATATCCTTGGTGGGCATTGAAGTTTAAATAAGCTTTAAAAGTTACTTCACCAATAAAAATCCTATAGGGGCTGCTTCTCTGGCTGTATATAGAGGGTGAAAGCTCCACCAGTTACATTTCTGCCTGTTATACAGCTCCAAACGATATCTGTGCAGGAGGCCAAGAGGAGATATGACTCTGGGGGAGATTCATAGAAGGGCCCCACAGGATCTTTCAACGTTCTGCAGGGCCTGTAAAACGGAGCTCTTCTGCCAGGTGTATGGTTGAGGCCAGGATTGGCATGATAAATCTACCCCCCCCGGGGGTCTTGAAGCAAACATCATTGGGACCTCCTTCTCCTCCCTGCTAGTAGTGGGGGTGGGAGTTGGGTTTTTACTTATCTTTTTCCACCATGTTGGGAATGCTTTTATGTCTTTTAATGCGGCTTTAAATGGGGTTTTAAGACACTAACCCGCAAGGGAGTGGTGGGGAATAAAGTGAAAAATAATAATAATAAAATAAAGGAGTTTTCCTCTACAGGAATTCTACTCTCACCCTTTGCACTTGCATATTTGAATAAGCAATGGATATGCACCAGGTGGGGTTCTTTCCTCTCTTCCACTCACCTCATATTTTGGTCCCTCCCACCTTTGTTTCATGCAGACATTAAAACTACAACAGCCTTTCCAGAGAAAGATGGCAATCTTACAGCAGCAGTATCCTCTCGAGGCTGTTGAAATCAGAGGAGGCTTTTTCCTAGCTGCAGTCAGAACAGGGAGTCGCACTGAGTGAATCCATGGGAGACTTCTTCCTTTCACTTCAAGCTGAGCCATTTCAAATTAAGCTTAAATTGAAATGTGCCATTTTCTACATCCTACTATTGGGCAGGTTTTCTCCCTGGGGCAGTTGGCAACTCTGTTGAGATATATACACTTCAGGGTTCCCCCTCCTCTTTTCTTTTTGTCTGCTGTGGCTAATGCCACAATTGTAGATATCCTTGGTGGTTACTGAAGTTTAAATAAGCTGTATGTGTGACAGTGAGAAACAATTAGGCCCAGCCTTGCAGTCTGCATGGCCAGATTGATCTCCTAGGACCCAGGGAAGGAGCTCAGTGCTCTCCTGGATATCAAGGGTGATCAGCAGAGTGCTAGTTTGTTTTGCAAATAAAAGCAACACAATTAAAAGCAGCTGTTGTATCGCAGCCACCTTCCTGTCTCCCCCAACTAGAACCAAAGTTTTTCTCCCTGCAAAAATCAAACCTTTCCCTGACATTACAAATCAAAATCACATCCTACAAGTTAAAAAAAATGCATACACCTTCCTGAAATATTCATTAAGCAACCCGGCCAGTCTTCAATTAACATCACTTAATTGGCTTGCCCAAATGGCGGGGTTGTGAAATATGGTATTTAGCATTCTGGAGTGACACACAATAAAAGAAGGTGGAGAAAAAAAGAAACATGTTGGTTGCTGATGGTCTTAATTATCTTTAAGCGATGAATTAGGTCAATCAGAAATATCACTTCTCATTCTCTACATGTCATTCTATCTGCACTAGTATGAAGGGTAGCACTTTTCAGAAAATTCATCCTTTTCACTTTTTTTTTAAAACCAAGGACATTTCAATTAGCTGCCCTCATTCCATCAAACTAAATTTAGTCCAGACATGTCAGTCTCTGAGTTTCAAACTTTCTTCTTTTTATACAATCCTCAACATCATTTAATAATACTTTTTTTAATTTTTAAGAAAAAAAGTTAACTCTCACCGGAATTTTGGGCTGGCAGGAAATTGAAGAATTTTAATATTTATTTCTCATTATAAGGCTTATCAGTAACCAATGGCTAGAATTTTGAAACCGTGGGGTATCAAGATCTACTTTTTCCCCATTAACTCCACTTTTCTCCCAAGTTAGGGAGCATTTTGAAGTTCATCTAACTTATATGAGCATTGAAAATAAACTAAATCTAATCAAGAGACTAGATTTTGATGTGCCACTTCTGCCAAATGAGAAGCCTGAAATTAAATGCCCACATGTCTACTAATACCAGGAACATTAAAAATTGTTTGTTTGTTTTTTGTAGCCCAAACTTTAAAGTCACATCAAATGTTCCTCTCCATGTGTGGAATATTTTTCCCATTTATGTTTTTATGAGGATAATTTTGTAAATTGTCAATACATAATCATATCAGCTCGTGCCTTCTCCAGCGGCACCTCCAGAGTGTACTAATTAAACAGCCAGCCTGAAAACATCATCTTAGTAAACAAATGAAGTGAGATTCTCCCCTCCCCACCCCCTTCCTTTCCAAAAGCCACAGTGTGGACTTTTTTATTTCTTTCCTGGAATCCAGTTTGTTAAGCCGCAGGTTTCTGTTTCATTTGTCTGCCTTTCATTTTAAAGCAAGCCGCAGCCACTGAGAACACAATAATGAAAGAGGTCATGGAGCACCAGTTGTGCATGAAAGATGCGAAAATTTACTGCAAATGAGACAAGAGCAGTAAATTCATTTTTATTCAAATTACTGTCATCATACATTACCACTTCTCCTGTAAACATTGTGCTTCAGACAGTGTGACAGCATATTATTATTTGTGAAATTATACTATTATTAAGCTATTAACATGTCACCCCCTGCTTGAAACAATGACTCAGCTTGTTACTGCATAATAGGACAAGTTGGGAAGACAAGCAGAGGTGATTGAAAGGTTAGCGGTAAGAAGACAGGCCAGGCAGAAAATGACAGCTGGCACTTAAAGGCTAGCATTTATTTAAAAGCACTCACATAATGAGATTACCATCCATTATTACCATTGTTGTTGCTTTTGTTGTTGTTGTTACTGCTACACTGTAGCTGCTCATTGGCAGTAACCAGCTCTTTAATTTTCTATTTACAGTTATAAGACTAATTCTCTAATCACTAATTATTTCTTGGGAAAATATATGATTCTTCAGAGGCAGAATCAACCAAGAAGGAAATTCTGGGACAAGGATTCCCTAAGTCAAACTGTGGCCCTCCAGATGTCCCTGGACTACAAGTGAACACTGGCAGGGGCTCATGGGGATTGTAGTCCATGGACATCTGGAGGGCCGCAGTTTGACTACCCCTGCCCTAAATGGTTAAAAAAGAATCAATCTGACAACAGTGATTCATTCATAACATATGGTAGTCTAATTGCAAGCATTGGTGTGCTTAATAATAATGTTTAAAAGTTCGGCTTTGGCCATTGAAGTGCTTGAAATGAGAGATCAACAGGGTTCACACCATGCTATTATAGAGTCTCTCCTACTTTTGACAGAAAAGCTGTAAGTTGTCCTATAGGTATTATCACAAGATTCCCCAGGAGATTGTTAATGATTAAAATTTTATGGTTTATAGGCTTCAAAGGCATTTACTGTAGCATTGCCATCCAAAGTTACTGTGGCATGCAGATCACAATGCATCATATGCTCTAATTTTACCTTGTGTAAGTGCTTGTGACAATTCCCCTCACAATAGCCCAGCTACTTAGTATTCTTTTTAAAAGTTCATTTGGTTCATGGGAATATTTGATTCTCCTGTATAATCAGGTCTGTTCAGTGTCAGGAGAGATAGAACCGAAGGTTCCAGTCCTGTCCTGGAATTTTTTTCCATCTGGGATAAGCTTGAAGGTGCCTACCAGATATACTGCACCTGTGGCTTCAGTTTGGAGACCCCCTAAAAGACTGAGCACTCATTATTCTTAATATTCATTAGCTGTTAGTTTTATCCCTTAGTTTTTGGGGAGAGAGAGACACTGTAGGGAGCACGAAGTGATATAGAAATCGGCACCTTTTAAAAATCATTGTATGGAATTCACTGTCATGAGAGATAGTAATTGCTTTTGTTTTTTTAAAAAAATGGTCTTAAAAAGATATGTGTGGTGACTTGGTCTATCTACAGCTGTTATCCATAAGAGATAAGTACAGCCTCCATGATCAGAAACAATATACTAAACAATATACAAACAAGAGATGTTTGTTTGTTTCATTTATAGCCTACCACTCCCAGCCAAACTGGCTCATGGTGGGTCACACATTTAAACCCCCCACAATAAAACTCTTGTAAAATAAAATTATTCCTCCCTGGTGGGGAAAATACCCCCCTACTCTGCAACTCCCCCAAACCCTCTGCCTTTGGGGTAAGAGAGCCAGCTTGGTGTAGGGGTTAGGAGCCTGGACTTCTAATCTGGTGAGCTAGGTTTGATTACCTACTCCCTCACATGCAGCCAGCTGGGTGACCACAACACTGATAAAGCTGTTCTTTATAAAGCCTCTCCCAGCCTCACCAACCTCACAGGGTGTCTGTTGTGGGGAGAGGAAGGGGGAAGTGATTGTAAGGTGCTTTGAGACTCCTTCTGGTAGAGAAATGCAGCATATAAGAACCAACTCTTCTTCAGATGGTAATTGGGAAGTAGCAGATTTTCTAGCCAATTTTTTTTTGGGGGGGGGGGCTTGGTCTAATTGTCTTGGCATCACCCAAAGACCAGATGGAATAGCTCTGTCTTGCAGCACCTGCAGAACTGGGAAAGCTCCAACAGGGCCCTCAGCTCTGCAGGATCCCATTCCACCAGGTCAGGGCCAGGACCAAAAAGGCCCTGGTCTTAGTCAAGGCCAGGCATACCTCTCATGGTCCAGGGATCACCAGTAGGTTTTTACCTAGACAGCAAAGTGCCCTGCACAGGCCATAGGAGAGTAGATGGTCCCGTAGATAGGGACAGACCCTTCCTATCCAGCCAGTCCCTTTCTACCCAGCCATATGACCTTGTTCCTGGGGCCAGAGCAATAACATTTATATTTTGTTTATCCATATCCTGAAGGGTTTTTTTTTAATTCCCTTGCTACTGTTGGAATAGGAGGCTACATAGATTGTTTCTACATGGAGGAGTAAAATGTGAGTGGCTTCCTGCTTGCAAATGTGGGATGATAAACCTCACATTTGTAGCTCTCATGGGAGACCCCTCCTGCATTTTGCCTGTGCCCCATTGTGGCCTTTTGTCTCCTGTTGAGGCTGCAAGGAAAAGCAAAATGAACCTCCCTCCACTCCTTGGCTTGTCAATCACAGCAATCACAGCAGTTCTCACGTGGACTGAACACCCCCCCCCCCAGCCCTGAAATTTATATATAAGGCACTTCTGCATTGTAATGCCACAACACAGTTGCATTTTAGTAAAAAATTAACACTCACATTGCTATGGAGAAATGCCATAATGATGCAGCATTTTCCCCTCTCCTTTTGGGGATTCATGTTCATTTGGACTTCATTTCTGTCTGAATTAATTTCTGAGATGCTAAACATGGTCCCTGAAGCCCAAAAAATCGTTTTGTGTATGACTTGGCTTAAAATCAAAGTGCTCAGGTCCTTGTATGATTGGGAGAAGGATGGTTAATTGCTCCTCCCTTCCCAGCTTATTTCCCACCTCCAGAAAACACACAGGACTATCTGTTACATGAAGATATGAAACAATGTAATCACTCCATAATAGTGTTCCAATAGTCTTTCTGGAGGTTGACCATAAGCATTAAAATCCCTGGCTGACACTCTTCCTTCTAGTACTCACCTATCCTATGACCATTTCCAAACTAGAAATTTGCGCCTGGACAGCCTTTGAATGGTGGTGGCTTTTAGAGTCCCCTCCACATGACATTACCTGCATCCCGAGGCTGTCAAGGAACTGGGTCGAGGTTTGGCCATTTTTAATTTGCGATGCGGGAAATCGCCAGAACTGGATTTACCACCCTCAGTCGTGCATCCTATTGCTGAAAAACCAGTGAGCAACCAGAGGCAAGCCCATATGGGGTAATAGTGTCTGTAGTTTTGTACCACCCTCGCACCCTATTTCTATATCACCTCACCTCTTCATTTCCTGCTTTGAATATTTTTTTTTAATGGCGAGGTCCTTTTTGCAGTGTGACTGCAAAGGTAAAATACATTAACATAAACCCCAGTGGCTTTTTCATGAGCACAAGCCAGTTGATGTCAACTATTTTGTTGAAACACTGATGCCCACATTCCATATTTATTTTGATCTCCCCCCGCACACACATACACATAAAAGACACATCCTAACATCATCTTGGTTCTGCAGTGGTTCTATCTTGCTTGAAACTTGGTTTAATGATACCTTAGAAAGGGTTTTCTCCCAATGAGGTCTCTAATTTCTAATCTTCAATCTGTGCGGGCTTTCAGACTTATTTCAAAAGCACTCATGCACTCATGCCCTCTTCTGAAGGCTGGCTGCTGCTCCTATTTCACCATTTCTAATTTTTTTCCTATCACATGGGTTTCCCCTGCTTCTATTTTTTTCCTGTTTCTGTTTAAGCATGTTTATGTAAACAAATTTCCTCCCCAATTTGCTTCCTTGGCAGGTGTCTTGTGGGAGAAAATGATTGTGTAAAAGAAAGTAAATACTAGCGTTCCTCAAAATTAGTTTGGGGAGTGTCTTCTGAGATAGAACAAACGGAGAGAGATCAGTGTGTTATTAACGATACCTTTATAAGGAAGGAAATAAAAAAAAGGGAAGTCAGTAGCACAAAGTTTTAACACCTCAAAGCCTTCCATTTTTCATATGTAGGATACAATGAAAGCTACGATTCTTAACTACACTTCTTAGGCTCACTTCTTAGAAGTGCTGTTTTAGCAGCATCCCAGGCTTGAAGAATACGTCTTTCATGTCTTGAAAGCTTGGATAATATGTACAGTTTTGTTATCTTTGTCCTTAAAGAGCTAAGTAGCTTAGGAATATGCAAATGTGAATAGCCAACAGGTTCCTATTGAAATCTTTGGGAAATTATAAACAGTTCTGATGTTGGTTGTACCTACTTATTAAAGCAATGTCTGTGAGCCTGATTGGATAAGTCCCTTCTCTCTTTTCTTTTATTGTTTCTCTCATCTATCTTTCTTTAGTACTAAGCAACAGACACCCATTTTCAGAAGTGTTACATTACTTCTGGGAACAGACCCTCCTTGTAATCGACTCCCTCTGAAGAGTAGAGATACTTCAAAATAGAGTCTTGTGATGTCTCCATAGCTCATCCTGTCTCTGAATGGCACTGGTTTCAGGGATCTGTCCCAGCTGCTGAAAATGCTGTGGCTTCATGCCACTATCTAGCCACTCTACCTCTTTATCATACATTTCCCTTATTTATATACATGAATTAAAAAGTATATTATTTATTTATTCTAGACATGTCTATGCCACTTTCCCACCCAACTCAAGATCCTGAACATTAGCATATCTCAAATGTTAAAGCATTTTAAACATTAAAAAGCATTTAAATACAAAGGCATATAAAATATTTTAAATAATAAAACAAAACATACAAATACAGAAGCTCATTTAAAAAACCAAAACAGGGAGGGTTAATAAGAGTTAGTAGAGGAATACCTTGCCAAACAAAACAAAATTCACCTGCTGTAGGAAGGCAATGATAGAAGGAAACATATATGGGGCAGGAATTCCAAGGTTTCGATGCCATAACCACACAGGCCCTTCTTAGGTTGCCACCTATCTAGCCTCAGATGGTGGGGGCACCCACATGTCTGGAGTGGTCAGGTAGGTTCATGTGGATGTTGGCAGTCCTTCAGTTATGATGGCTCAAGCTAGCTCTTTGTTTCCATAACTCATCCTGTCTCCAAATGGCACCAGTTTCAGTGATCCATGCCAGCTTCTAAAAATGCTGTGGCATTAGGATAAGTGCAAAACATTACGTGACTGGTAAGTGACATTGCTTCTTGATGACCTCAACACATGAATCACCTGTTTTTATAATTCTAATCATGCCAAATGTTGACCAAATGGGAGGCAAACTATTCACAGGATGGATAACAGTAAACTGACAGAGCTCGCTCATTTGAATACAATTTTCACATCAGATAGCTGTTCATTGGGAGACAATGGCAACAAAGATAAAAGATCTGGAATAGGGCAATTCTGCAATGTGTTGCTATCAAGGGATGCTTACCAGAGCTTGAGAAGTTTAACGAGTATCTAGCGATGTGATATTTTGTATCCATACAGCTTGAGTAGCTTGTAAAAAAACTCTTCAAGAACATAATAGGAGACTTCATTGGAAGGTCCAAGCCAGACCATTAAAGGTTTGGTTTGAATGGCTTGGAGGCTTAAAATCTGAAGTCAACTTTAGAAGCAGGTAAGACAAATTTCATCATGAGAGTGTGAAGCTTAAAAAATAACTCTATATATATCAGAGACAACCCTGAGCATAATTCCATTTCATTAATCCAGATGTTTCCCTTGATGAACTACCTCACTTAAAAACCATCATGGCCAGTCTTTCTATGCTGTTGCCCCATTAAAAGGACTAGAATATCTTGGGACACTTCCTTCCCTATGGGTTTTGCAAAGGCCCTTTATACTGATGCAGCATAACTGACGTCTGCAAAATCTTCAATATGGTAAGGATGAATATTAATTAAACATTCAGGTGAAAACGATGTTCTTGAATTTACTGAATCTGATTATTAGAAATAATGATAGGTAGCTGGCATCTGATGAAATGAGCTTTGACTCATCAAAGCTTAGACTCTGGAAAATGTTGCTTTGTCTTTAAATTCCTAACTACCTTGACTTTTGCTTATCTCTGGGTCTCTATATGACCATTAGAACCTGGTTGTCTAATTTTCAGAGTTTCATGAAAGAAGAGATGTCATTGAGGGTGGGGGAACTCAACAGAAATTTTAATAGAAAAGGGCATCTTCCAGCTAAAGTAATTAGCAACAACTCAGGCCAAACAGGATCATTCCAGTAGGTAGCCTAATGCTGTTTTGTTTTTGTTTGTTTTTTCAGTGCACTGAGGTCTCGTAATCTCTTGCAAGAATTCTGGAAGTTGCTGTAGAGAAAGATACAAGGGGTCAGAAGCAATTTGTTTCCTCCATACAATGAATGGTGGGTTCAAACCAGATGATAAGAAAGGTTGTGATATCTTTGTGAGAAATCAATCACAATGATATTTCTGAAAACTCTCAATGCCTTTCATTTCATTTCAAAGCAACTGTGACCTTTGGCTGATACACCTTCCCCTGCTTCACCTTGAGAGGTGGTGAAGGGAAAGTGACAGGCAATGCACTATTTGAATATAAATAATGTACTTTAAATATTTTTAAATGTATTTAAAATTAAATCGGAGCATATGTGTGAACTTCACATTCCCTTTGTCTATTTCTTGCACCTATTTTCTCCCAACTTTTTTCATTTTCTAGATTTGAATAAAGGGGGGGGCTGGATCCCCAATGGAAATGGAATAGGAAGGAACAGAATTTAATTCCTTTTACCTGCACTCTCCAATTTAGTTTCAAAAACAGATCCCACCCACCTTCCTGTACTGCTAGAAAATCCCAGCAAGGGGACACATACACACACACACATTCACATACCACTGTTCTTATGTCTACCTGGGCCCACTGTGCAAGTGAGACTTTGAACGGCATATAAATTGGGAATTTCAATCACTTTCTGACAATTTGGCATGGAAAATCACTTGGCATAGGGTAACACTTTTGAAACATTCATACCAACTGGATGGGAGCAAAAAAGGTGGAAATTAATGGAAACTGCAACAATTTCATTAGTGACAACAGCAATAATTATAAAAGAAATTCTGAAATGAACTGAAAATAAACCACATTTTTTATATACATCCTCAGCATTCAGTCATGACTTTGGGTGGATGGCTACGGTATTTTATATTCTGAAGTAGTCATGGGCAATTATGACCATCAGCCTGCACAAACTCATAGAAAAAAACAGAGTAAGTTGCTGGACTTTGACAAGCAATGCTTCCGACTCCAGTTTGATAAGTTTCCTATAGGTTGTTGCAGTGCAAAAAGCCATTGCATTGATAATTTTTTTCATGATGACCAGAAATAGTACAATGGTATATACTACCTGATCAAAAGGTACTACAGGCTTGAAGGAAATATGGCAAAACTACTGTGATGTAGTTTTCAGTTCACCATTCAGTCATGTCTGACTGTTGGTGATCCAGCACAGCTGTCACCACATCTTTCAATCTATGATCACTTCATTTAGTTGTATGATGCTGTGGCCAGTGTTCATTTTGATCATGTCTAAACATCATGTTGTTTATTGGCCTTTTTTCCTTTTGCCACTGACCAATCCTAGCATAATTGCTTTCTCCAGTGAATTGGATCGCATGATATGGCCAAAGTAAGTGAGCTGGAGTGTCATGATTTTGCTTTCCAGTTATATATCAGACTTTATGCATTCTACTAATTTCTGAGGAGGTGTGCATGTACACAAAAGCTCATGCCTTGAATAAATCTGTGTTGGTCTTAGAGGTGCCATTGGACTCAAATTTTGTTGTACTACACTTTCCTTGTTTGTGAATTTTGCTGTCCACGTGATTCGGGTTGTCAATACTTCTATCTACTAGTGGTAGACCACAAGGTGAAAGCACCTTTCAATGCAGTGTGACATAGTGATATAAGTGAACAAAAAAATTGAGAAGAAGACACCCACATTCTGGGAAAACATGTAAGCCACCTCCTTGTATTCCAGTTTACATTTTTGAAGGTGACAGCTTGAAAAGTCAGTAGTTAAATGCAGATTTATTTGTGTGTTCGTGTGCATGTATTTGAAGTTGCCTTTAATATACTCTTTGTAAAAATTACCAAGAAATACATATCAGCGTGGCTTCTCTGCATTCCAGAACATATACAAGCAATGCCATGATGCGTACGGAAATATTTGTAGATGATGCCATTTTAATCAAGTGTCCATTTCAATTAACCATTCAGAAATGCTCCTTTCTCTCTTTTTTGACGTGCCAGCATGCCTGGCCTTGCTGTTCAGAATTTTGGAAAGTGCTAAAAGCTGCTGAATAGGAGTCACCAAGCTGACTTCACTCTGTTATGAATGTTGGCTCTCGTGTGTTCACTGCTGATTAGACTACATTATTTCTATGATCCTATTGGGCTTCACCCAAGGCATAGAGGCACTTGCCCTTATTTGAAACCAGCAGACACCAGGAGAATTTGCTGATTGCTAATGAGAAAGAGAAGGTTTTGTTGATATCATCTGGGACATTCTTGCTGTGGTCTGCTATTAAGATCTGGAGCGCTACGTAACACACCATATTAAACAGGCAGTGATTTTATTATGGGATCAGTATAACGTTTCATGTCTGTTGTATTCCAAAACCGTATGCTGAGACACCTTTTTTCCCCAGAATATGAAACATAATATCTTGATGCAAGCTGCATTATTTAAAAAGGGGCAATGTGGTTCATAATGTTACATTTATTGCATACTCTTTAAGCCACTTGACCCATATAAATATTAGTATAGAGTTGCCCTCAGTTATTAAATTCTTATTGCTTATAAAAGGGGGCAGAAGGAAGTATATAATCTATAGAGTAAGGTGTGTTTTGATCTGAGAGCTTTGGGGGAAAAAGAGGACGGCTGAAAACAGATGAGTTTCAATTCTTCCCATATTCTCCAAGTGATTTTTTTTTCTGGCTTGTCCTCGTTCAAGTGTCATACTTCTGCAGTTGCAACACTTGTTTGTTTTTTCCACTCCTTCCAAGGAAAATGCAGATTCAGCCACAACACTTTAGCCATCTCTTTGTATATACAAAGAGCACTGATTCTCTTTGTCCTCCTAGCCTCAACACATTTGCTAGAGAGACATGGAGCAACTGACCATGTCTATGACTTTGTCACACTCATCTAATCACTGGGGTTATCTTTTCAAGAGAGGATACAGCCCTTCAAGCTGGCCCTGTTTCCACCTGGTAAGGCTAGCTGAAAATAAACTGAACCCAATGCTTTCTAGAATCATAGTCTTGAGAGTCAGTGCTCTAACACATTCCCTTTTCTTGGGTTTCAAAGTGTATTTTCTAACAATACAGAGCATCTCTTTCCCTCACATACGTATATGTGTTTGTGTGTATATTTATGTTTCTGACAGAGACAACATATTAACATAGGTAATTTCACTTCAGAGTTGCTTGGGGCAGAACCTCCAGACCTAGAGGTTATTGCTGTCAAAGCAGGACCTTTTTCTTCCTGTCACTCCTTTCAGAGATGAAGGGAGAGATTTCCCTTAGCCTACAGCATTTAGCGAGGAAACGCTCCACCACAACATTTTGAAACTATAGAAATCATGAATCCAGCCTGTGACCTTCCATTTCAGTGACAGTACAGGAATCCCTGGAGCAGCAGAGGCATCCTCTGATATTTGGAAAAGTGTCATGTTTTCTTTACAGAGAAAACTGTCATATTGTTGTTGGCATAAAATACAACACTTCCTGGAGTTGTGATTTCCTTGTTTGCTACAAAATGTCACCTGGGCAACTGACATGTTTTTGTGTGTGTTTGTTTTGGTTTTTTTGTATTGCTGAGAGCAACTCGCTACTTATGATATTCAAATAAAGTGGGTATTGATACCTCAAGCTATGCCAACAAAGAAGAGCAATTACCAAATGCCTGAAATTCCTCCCCAGGATGCATAGGGGTTTTGTCAAAGATGCAGCTCCCTTCTGGAAGTTCATTGATAAGAGGCTAAATATAGCTCCCGTATCATTTGCGACTTATTGATGTTCTGTGGAACGATTCTTCAGTAGTAAAAAGGAGGGGGAAATACCGATACAAAGCTGCTGCGAGCAATTACTCAGAAATGTCTCCAAAATAAGCAGAATTCAGCTATTCATTTTGCCGCTTAATTGAGATGCAAAACCTCTTCCAATTCCAGCCAATAGTGGCAATTAGACACTGCATACAAAAGAAGAGGATTTTTGGTTAAGGCCATTCTAGTATTGTGGACCTAAATAACAAGTATCTATGAATGTCTTCTATTTTTCCTACGACTCCTCTTTTTAAAGTATAACAGCAGTATTTAGGGTTAATAAATTGTGAAAGAGCCCTCCTCCCCTTCCCTCCTCCTCCTCCTTTCTTTCACACATAAGAGCAGCAGGGAAAAATACGCTTCGAAAGGGGGGGGACACACCAAACAGGCACTCTGTTTCTCCCAGATGAAAAAGACTGAAAGTAAAAATCTTCTCATCATATATAAACATTCCAAATACTGTCAAACCAAGTGCAATAAAACTTCATTTCTTAATTATGCAGGATAGTTAAGGCAGTTGAGTTGTTGCCCTAGTTCTGGAATTATTCAGCTCAAGATACTGCAAGAAGTGACTGAATATTTTACAGCCTTCTTTAACCTCGCTCCAAGTTATCAGGCTGCAGAGCATCCAGGACAGCATCTTTAACCCAAAGGGAATGGGAGCTGGCCCAGGAATGGATTAAGACATGGCGTGGCCCTGACCTATGTCAAGTTTAAGAGGTCCTATCACATTTCCAAATGTGTAAAATCTAGCATGTTTTGGTTTTTTCAAGGCCCCTCATAATCAGAGTACTGAAACTATAACTTGCTTAGCTTTAGTGTAAATCCAGCTCTGGCTGGTCCTGCCACAAGCTGAAACATGAGCAGCTGTACTCCTTCATGCTTCAGCCAATGGGACAAGAATTCACATGATGCTCTTCTGCCCTTACGTCCAGTTCTAAGGATCACAACGAGGCCAACGTTTTTACCACATGATAGCTGCAATATGAACACAACCTGTTCTTGGATGGTAAATAATAGTTGACCAATTACCAGTTGCAATGAATGAAAGCTACTGTGGCCTAATTCCTGGGGAGTAGAATTCAGATGACCAGCTTTTAGTTACCAGCAGACCAATTTTCTATGAGTTGTTATTTAGTTTGTGATCTATTGTCTAATCACCACAAGCAGAATGAGGTCTGGATCTCCCCCGCCTAAAATTGTTGGCCACACTGCATGTGTGAGATAAAATCACAGTGTAGAAAATGGAGGTTTCAACACAAACCTATTGTATGGTTTTCATATTAAAGCTCTAGTAAAGCAAGGTTTGACATTATACTTATTTAACAAAGACAGTACAACTATTGAAGAACCTAGTTCTTTATAAGAGATGGATACTTTGTTGTATGCTGGAATTTTTAGCTACACCAAAGCTATTAGAATAGCTCTAAACATGAACCACAGATAGAAAACAGCCTGTGGTTTTTGCTAGAGAGAATATGAGGTATGATCCTTACAGGAGATATAAAATTAAAATGCAGCATTCTGCTCTGGTGAAACCCTTTGAGAATGAATTGTGGGTGCTCAAAATAAAGAACAGGTATTTACACAGGATGGACTTTTTGAAAAACAGCTGCAGCTGCTAGCTTACACTTAATAAGCAGTCTAAATTTGTCATACTGAGCAAATGAAGGTATTTATTTCTTGTAAAGTCCTTTCCCCATTTTTTTAAACTACATTCTTTCAAGCAGCATAGAAAAATAGGTTTCTTACTATATTTCTACCAATTTCTGCTGCTATTAGGAATAAAATTGAGTGCATGAAAGAGGATGAGATCTTTGTTAACAGTAACTGTCTTTTGCTGCAAAAGCCATGTTCCAAAATGTACTATCTCAAAATTGGGAAATTTCAGGACTGTTGGCCTTTCCCATGTATAGATCTGATTTTATATATATGAATGGCACATGGTCTACCCTGAAATTACACAGTTCATATTGAGATAACAAAGACCTTTCTATTGTGCCGTCCTTATTCAGCCAAAATAAGTTATGGAAGTCAAATTAATCTCCCCCTCCCAAGAGCAACACCAGTATCTGTAAACAGCCCGTGGCGCCACGGGCGCCACGGACTGTATAAAGGAGTAAGGGGTAGTGGGGAGGAGTTAGGGCGGGACCGGTCCGGGATAAAAACTCGGGGGGGGCCAATCAGGAGCCGCGAAGCGGCTCCTGATTGGCCCCTCCGAGTGTCAATCCCGCCCCAAGCAGACAATGGGGAGCCGCGCGAAGCGCGGCTCCCCATTGCCTGCTTCACTCGCTCGGAAAATGGCGGCCCGCCTGGTGAGAGCCTCGGCTGGGGGGTGGGCCGGGAAGCCTTCTCTCGGCCGGCGGAGCGGCCTCGCAGCGTTGTGGACGCTGCGAGCCCGCTCCGCCGGCCGAGAGAAGGCTCCAGAGAGCCTCGGGGGGGTGGATGGGGGGGGGGAAGGGAAGCCTTCTGCCGCCGGCCGCAGCGGGCTCACAGCGTCTACGACGCTGTGAGCCCGCTGCGGCCGGCGGCAGAAGGCTCCAGAGAGCCTCGGGGGGGGGGGGATGGGTGGGGGGGGAAGGGAAGCCTTCTGCCGCCCCAAGGAAGCCCCCGCCGCAAACACAACACAAGACTCCAGCCGCCGAGAAGCTGCAGAGAAAAAAGAAACACCCCCGGAGGAGCCTTTCGCCGCTAGCGCGACGAGAGGCAGCAGAAAAAAAAACCCCTGTAGGAGCTCCAAGCCGGCGCGCCGACGAGAGGCAGCAGAAAAAAAAACCCTGTAGGAGCCTTTCGCAGATCCAAGCAGCAGAAAAAAAAACCCTGAAGGAGCCTTTCCCAGCTCCAAGCAGCAGAAAAAAAAACCCCTGTAGGAGCTCCAAGCCGGCGCGCCGACGAGAGGCAGCAGAAAAAAATTAACTCTGTAGGAGCCTTTCGCAGATCCAAGCAGCAGAAAAAAAAACCCCTGTAGGAGCTCCAAGCCGGCACGCCCACGAGAGGCAGCAGAAAAAAAAAACCCTGTAGGAGCCTTTCCCAGCTCCACGCAGCAGGAAAAAAAAACCCTGTAGGAGCCTTTCCCAGCTCCACGCAGCAGAAAAGAAAAACCCTGTAGGAGCCTTTCCCAGCTCCACGCAGCAGAAAAGAAAAACCCTGTAGGAGCCTTTCCCAGCTCCACGCAGCAGGAAAAAAAAACCCTGTAGGAGCCTTTCCCAGCTCCAAGCAGCAGAAAAAAAAACCCCTGTAGGAGCCTTTCCCAGCTCCACGCAGCAGAAAAAAAAAACCCTGTAGGAGCCTTTCCCAGCTCCACGAAGCAGAAAAAAAAACCCTGTAGGAGCCTTTCCCAGCTCCAAGCAGCAGAAAAAAAAAACCCTGTAGGAGCCTTTCCCAGCTCCACGAAGCAGAAAAAAAAACCCTGCAGGAGCCTTTCCCAGCTCCAAGCAGCAGAGAAAAAAAACCCTGTAGGAGCCTTTCACAGCTCCACGCAGCAGAAAAAAAAAGCACCTCCTGGTGTCCCCTGGGTCCTAGCGCCCATTGCATTCCTGGTTGCAATGGGCTTTCTTGCTAGTATCACATAACTCAGAATGGAGTTTATAGTTGTTTACATCCAATGTGTTAGAACACCTATGTATCTCTGTCTTATGGTGTGGTTATATTCATATAAAAGAGGGTTCCTGCATTCTAATTCTAGTGCCACTGGAAACACTCAACACATCTGGATGCTTTACTCTGCAATACTCTGTGTTGCCTTTGGTGATTCTGTTTGCATACTGTGAGTAAAGTCACAGGAATGCTTAGCATTTGTGTAAAGGAAAATACAAATCCGCTCTTAATTATCTCTTTAAGTATATTCAGGAATACATATTTGAAATAATGAAACATCCAATAGGCTTCTGAAAAGCATGCAAGGACCAATTGGGTTAAGAACATTTGGCCCTTTTTGCCTGCCTTTCCCATCCATCACTATTTTTATGTTTGTTATATGTGAAGAACGAGAAAAGGCTTACTGTTTAGATCACAAAAATGAACTTACCATATTGATATTCACTAATGACAAGATTTTTCAGTTTCATTAAAAGATTACCAAAGCTTTCAAAAAAGAAAAACACAACCGAGCTTTGTACAGTGCAAGATCGAACATTGCCACAATATAATGAAAAGTATTTTTGTTAATCTTCAAGGCTTAAAAAAAAAACAATTATTTAAAAAAACACAGCAAAAGGGTTTATGAACTGCCTGTAGATGTAAAAGAAATTATTTTCTTAAGATACATTTTAAAGGGGAAATGGGTGTTATTTTTTTTATTTTTCTTCAGCCTTTATGCTTTCAAAAGGCAATTACTTGCCTTCTACTAGTGGAACTTTAATTTCTTCCTTTATAGTAATATATAGTTCTGAAATTCCAAAGGTTTCTGGTGCTTTTCAGCTGTCACCTCAATTCAAAATCATGGAGTTCAGCAATATAAAATATAATAAATTTAACTTGACCTAAGTGGAGGTTTCAAAAACAGCTTTCAAAAGTAATACGTGGGTATTTGTGTAACAGTGTGAATAACACATGCACACACGCTCATCTGCTATTATTTCAACCACAAATATAATCAGAACAATTGTATAGGATACTTAGAATTGGGTCATATGAGTGTTAATTTTCCAAGAAACAAACTTTTACTTAAAGAAAGGAAAGGGGCCCATTAGACAGCATGGCTCTTGAAAAATATTACAATAGAAGGTGCTAGCCCTCCCCTGAATTCCTAGTCTCTCTATATTCTTAGATGTTACACCTTAAGTGTTTGAGTCTGAACAAGAAAAATCTTCATTTGGCCAACATGAATATGCAATCACTGTGTGCATAATGTAACCTTTCGCCCAAATTACAGCTGACCTGTTATTTAGTGCTTGCGGGGTTATTTAATTTTTTTTTACACCAAAGTAAACTTTCCTCCAACAGTTCACATTTAATCTTTTTTTTTTTGTTTTGCAGCCTTTTGTAGATTGAGTCTTTTGTTAAGAAAGGACGTCTTGTTTCCAAAACACACTGGAGGCAATCACTGGCATCAGAGTGCCACCAAAAGGCAGGAAGAGAAATTAGCAAGTACTGAACTGACCTTTACAAAGACAGCTAAGGTTATGCACATAACATTTGCTTGTTTACTTTGCAAAATCAACAACGAGTTGTAAACTCGGTGCTTGGTAAGCATCTTGTGGCTACCGAAAAAGAAACATTAGCAACAAGGAGAAAAAAGGGGTGGGGAACCCATGTCCGGCTTCTGTATCATATATATTCTTTCCCTCGCACATGAAGCCCGTTATCTGCTTTGCTCTATATCTATCACGATGCAACTTTAATAACGCTAGCCAAGACTGCTCAGAAAATCACAGCTGTAGCTAGAGGCAACCCCCTCCCCAAATGAGGTGCTTCTCCAAAGCTTCACCTAGTGAGCTGAGTATTGGCTTATGCGTGAGAATAAGCAAACGAATCGATCGCGGCAGTAGGTTGATGGGTACTGGTCGTTTTGATGGATATGACTGTAAAAAAAAGTCCAGATTGGTTCACAGTGGACCTCATACCATGTCAGCTAAAACCAAAGAGACACAAAAGTGACAGCTGTGGAGAGTACACTCCAGGCAGTCAATGGTTCCTGTGATTTATTGTTCCATCTGCCTTGCCGCTGTGAGGACAAGTTCCCCCTGATTTGGTTAAAATGAAAAGGACCTCAGAGAGCACAATGCGTTTTTTTTGAAAATGTGCAGAAACTAATTTTTTTTTATTTCTTGATTTATGTCCTTTCCCCCTCCATCATGTTTGCGCCAATTGTTACCCAATAATGATTGCCGGGCGGTGGGGAGGCAAGGTTTCTCAACCACTCAGAACTCCCTCCCTCTCACCCACTTGAAACGAAGCAAAGAAAAAAGAACGAAACTTGTGGGAAATATTCCAAACTTAATAACTCCCTCCATAGCAAAATAGAAAACAAAATGTATTGTTACTGTTGTTGCTGCTGTTATTACCTGGAAACCTTTCTAGTGGCAAGCTCAAAATGTAAAGAGCACCAACCTGCATCTTAAATGTTCATCAATTTATAAGCATATTATGCAGAATGATGGGACTTTATTTCAGATCTGCACCAGTTCCCTATCCCTCCTTCAAACACGGTTGTTGCTTTCGTCATCCAACTCAGAGCAGGACAAGAGTGGTCCGAGATTGCTTTCACACAAAAAACTTTTGCAGTTGGGGATTTGAAAAGGAACATTTCTTCATGGGGCTGATACAGCTTATTACCCCATGAAAGAGAAGCACACCGTGACACTTCTGTCACAGTAACAGGGGAGCCTAATCAACACTTAAAGGTGTAACACAACACAATCGTCTCCCTCCTAGGGGAATATAAAGTAGCAGTCAGAGAAACATTTGGACTCCCCCCCCCCCCCCGTGAGAATTGAAGTATGCCATAGCAGAGAGATATGGTTAATGTTTTAATACATTTATGGGGCATAAATAATAAATGAAGCATTATCCAGTGCTCTCTCTTGGAAGAAAGTTTTAACAAATCTGAGCAAATTGAATGAATCTTGTGGAGTGATGTATTGATAATTTGCTGTCTGGATCACATGTTAGGAGAAAAATGGGTTTAAAGGCCTCAGAGACCTTTCAAATTCCTGCATATGTTATAATTCACTACTTAGAAATGGCACGAAACAGTAATCCACAATAAGTTAAGTAAAGGCTCTTACTCTCACAACCTCATAAATGTTTAATGCTGATCAGCAAATTTTCAGCAAATTTCCCATGAAAAAGCCTGTTGGTTTCGATGGTGCATGGAAAGTTGTGCTCTCTTTTGCCTTCATCCGAAGTCCCTCAAGTCCTGACCCCTGTGGCAGACACTTCCTGGCTGAAGGTTCCGCTAGGCCTCACAGGTCCAACCTTGGTGTCAAAAGCTAGCCTGTCTCCTGTCTCAGGATGTTGGTTTTACCTCTCAAGTGTTTCCTGAATTTGTGAAAATTCTTTTTCTGGCTGGTTGTCCATAGTGTTTAAATGCTCAAAAAATATTTATCTTTTTGAGAGGAGAGGAGGAGAAAGGGGGAAATGGGAGAGAATAAGAGAGAGGGAAATTGTAGTGGCTACTGTTGAACAGGGCATGTTCCCTGGAGGCCAGTTCTACTTTTGGAACACGTTATTGTCAGGCAGAGGTCAACATCTTTTACCTCTTTTTTCCATTATTCAAAATAAGTATTGATGTTATGTTTTAGCTATTTAAAAGCCAGCTGCATTGCTCATTTCAGATATTTTTCCTGGTACTGTTGTATGTGGTAATAGCTGGCCTGTGTATCGTCTTTCACAAAATCTACCCTTTCAGGGTCTCAGTCTTCAAATGATATCAATCAAAATTTATGCAATTCAAAATCCATATGTATAGAGTCCCAGATCACCTCATTTAATGATAATAGTAAACCACATGTTGTGTACATGTCTAAAACACTTTTCTGGTTCTTGACTGTATTAACCCTAGGGGCACTATGTTTTCCTACAGCTTGCCCAACTGAGCAGCATAATATATTGATTAATACTTGGCAACAACTGAATTCTTGAATAATAAAACTGTGAACAAGGCAAATGCATACTAATAAAACGAGGGGAGTGTCAATATTATTTGGGCATGTATGTTAATAAAAACAGCTCTGGAAGAACAGAAAGTGATGGAGATTTTCCATCAAGAAAATGAACAGGAGGCAGATACTAATTTTTTTCTTGTTTGTTTGTTTCCATACATGATGATCTTATTAAGAAATCATCATCACCAGGTGAATGCTATATATATATAGTGGTTCTCTCTCTTGGCTACAAGTGTAAAAAGCAAGCTATCACTTAGCAAATTGTGATGATGAAAAACACACTATGGTGAGCACATTATAGAAATGTGGGGGTGGAATTGACTTGAAATTTTGGGCTGAACATTAGCTTTTTCATTTGACAGAATGCCTTATTAACTCCAAATAGAACAGTCTGAAATAAATACTCTTTTGTAAGCAAGCCACCATGAGGATAGGCACAAGAGGAGTTGAAACATTTCTTTTACCGATTTGAATAAGTCTGAAAAATAAATCAATCCCGTTTTGCATTCTTCTGCATTCCAGAAATAGAACAATGAATGGTAACCTTGGAGTCAGCCAGGTAATGGCTAGGAAAACTGTGATGTCATCAAGAAGACAAGAGTAAGTGTGAGGGATGCTTTGAAAATGTTGTTTTGAATTTGGACCTCCAGCTGATCATGGTGGCAAATCCTGTTTTTCTAATCAACTTTAAAATAATATGCAGTTCTTGCATAGCTGGCCTGAAATGTATTTGAAAAGTCGGATGTGTGATTTCTCTTAATGCAGCATGAGGGCCACACACTTGCCTCCGATTCATGCCTTTTGCACAAAAGCAAACACTGAAAAACAGACAGCATAACATTTCCAGTGTCTGGAATTGCATGAGTTAGATCAGCAAGGACTGAACCTGTGTCTTCCTTGGATGCCATTCATATGAGTCACAGCAAGGCAGGGAAGCTGTTGACAAATTAATACTTTAAGAAAATAAACTATGGTCATGTTGAGCACAGAGCAACTTTATCCTGATTAATTTGTGTTGGAGTCACTCCAGCCCTCATCGACAAAGCCCTGCAGTTTGTACAAATGTAATTTCCTAATATTTACACGAGGAAAGCCTCGGCAGTTAAGCTTTGCCTCCAGTGTGAGTTTTGTGGTGAGGAAAGGGGTGGGGGAGACAATAAAAATACAGAGAGCTAATTGTAAGCACATTTGTAATAAAAAAACAAGAAAGAAAGAAAGAAAGAAAGAAAGAAAGAAAGAAAGAAAGAAAGAAAAGATTTTTGATTTTCCCCCTCCACAGCCCTATAAAAATGTGTTATTATGTTGTGCTTGAAAGGAGCAGCATGCCAGCCTCCACCTGGCAAAATTTTAAGTAATACAACACGTTGTGCTTACTAACAACTGCATTGCTGCCGTGGAATGCAGCATTCAAAGCCAAGTCTTATCTACACGTGATGGTATATCAGAATATTGTTATTCCCTAAAAAGCTGGCAAGCATTCAAATCAACCTGCCTGAACACATGACCCTCCTGATATCTTTCTTTAAAGGCAATATTAGGCTTTAATACAATTGTATAATTCAATAAAATCTGAATGGGAGAAGAACTGCAATTAGACTCTATTGCTTGCTTTTAAGAATGTTTCTTAAAAAAAAAAAGCTTTCGTTTTAATGAGATATACCCTCTCCCCCAAAATCAGTTTATACAATTTTCCAGATGTAAAATGAGCTTTTGGCTGTAAAATATTTTATCACATTGTCTTCCACAATAAAGATTAGATGTTTTTGCATGCTCTCAACTGCACCGCAATTATTTTTTAGTGTTTTGCAAATCATAATATAATTTAAAAACCATATTTTATACCTCATCTAAAATACTTTAATAGTACCACATTGGAAAAAAAAATCCCCAACAACAACATCTATTTAACTATTCTTTTAAGTGGTTGTAATATGCCTCGGTGTACTTTCCTGTAGGGGGGGGGCGGGGGAAGAGGCATTGCTAAAAAGGCTTAGCTCTTCTTGAAAACAAATCTCTCGCACAGCATCTTTGCTAAAATCCCTCGAATTTAATTCCCTTGACAAAAGAGCCCAATGAGTCTGAATGTAAAAATAGTAGCCTTGTCATTTCACATTCATTAAGTGAAACTCAGAAATTAATAATGTAAAATATGCTTTTTAATTAGTCTTACATTCTGCCCAATGTACTTAAATGGGATCAGCAGCTCCCCGATGATTTTTTTTCTTAATAAAGTATTAGCCTGTGATGCACAGGGGTTGACAGGTATGATAAACTGGAAAGTACTTTCCCAGGCATATGAATGATACCAAAATAGTATTCTCCTATTTAAATGTAATTAACATCAGGGAGCAGTTTTATATGAATAGAAATCCGGCAAGATTTTTATTTCAGGGTGGAGTCCCCCCCCCTCCATTTCTTATTTTATGAGTAGTTAGATGATTGTAGGCGTGATTTGATAATTTAATTACCTTTGCTGAAGGCTAAGCTTGTGCTAATAGCTGGTCAACAGGAACGTAAAGCAGTCTTCCAAGAGCATTGAAAAGAAAGCAAATCTCCTCTGACGATTTTACTTAACAGTAAATTTAACAGCCCCCCCCTCTCTGGTTGTGTGTGTGTGTGGTGTGTTCCCTTTGACATGGGCCAAAGCCCCACTTGCTTCAAAAAGTTGTTCCTTTCTTCAAAAAGTTGTTCTTGCCAATCGTGTCCAGTAAAGATGTAAGTTTTGAGAAAACGATAGAATCCAGAAACCTGTAGAAAATATATGAAGTGACCATCAGCTATAGAGCTGCCAAATCCAGATTGGGAAACTCATAAAGATTTGGTAATAGAGCCCGGAAAGGGTAGGGATTTCAGTAGAAATCTACAGTAGAATGCTGTTGAGTCCATGCTCCAACACTGATATCTGTAATCTGGAGATGAGTTGTATATCTGGGGGATTCCCAGGCCCCACCTGGAGGCTGGCATCCATTATAAACTAGCAAAAGAAGAAGACTTGGGTTTTATACCTCACTTTTCACTGCCCAAAGGAGTCCCAAAGCAGCTTACAATCACCTTCCCTTCCATCTCCCCACAATGTGAGGTAAGTGAGGCTGAGAGAGCTCTGACAGGATTGCTTGGTCAGAACAGCATTATCAGGGCTGTGATCAGCCCAAGGTCACCTAGCTGACTGCAGGTGGGATTGAGGAATCAAACCTGGCTCCCAGATTAGAAACTGCCACTCTTCACCTCTACACCACGCTGGCTCTCAACCAATGTTCTAACCAATGTCTGCCTAAACCTTCTTCCCAAATGAAATTGCTTCTTCGAATTTCTATGAAGATAATCAGCTGTCATTGTTTGCCTCTTGAATGGCAAACTTCACTGCCCCAATGCCAGTTGTGCTTGCTTGAGCCTGCCTCTCATCTCAAAGTAACTGCAGTCCCAAATGAAGCACTTTTAAGAGAATCTTGTTCCAGAGAAAATGACAAGCCTCCATTCCGTAATGCATCTTTTATTATTACAGTAGGGCTTTGTAAGGTTGAGCTGCCTTTAGGCTGTAAAGGCTTCCCTAAACTCACTGGAAATCATCTATAAAGGGGCAGATATGATTCCAACACCATACGCATGGTGATTAGCATTAAGGTAGGGTTGGATCTGATTCCAGTTTTATCTTTGTCTTTTTAATTCATATATCCCATTTTTTTTCCAAAGCATGGCATGTTTCTAAACATGCACTGACATTTCTATGTGTTTTCACACTGTTCATCTGTTAAATCCTGTTGATAACCACAGTGGGAAGCATGTTTGGTAGCAGAAACTGTTTGTGACACTAATGTACTATGCACTTGCTAAATGCTTCCTCAAATGTATGTCTTTCTAGCAGCATTCATGCTGATTAAATTTGGTATGGGTGACAGAATGTCTTTCTACACTGGAGGGAAGGGGTGCCTCAGATTTTCCTTGGAGTATGTCAAGTTCTTCATCAACTGCTAAATAGCTGTAGCTATTTAAAAGAAGATTGAAACAAGCAGTCAAATTCAGCTGTTTTTTTTAAATACACAAATTGGCATATCATGAAAACAACTGTGCAAAAATGACCTGATCACAATATGGTATTTCTTAGGGAAGATGCTTTTACTTAATTTCTCCACAAGAAGAAAGAACACAAACAAAAGCCATAAGGCAATTGATGAAAGTAGAAGCATTGCAGTAGTTAAAATAATCCAGGAAAGTTATCACTCATATAGGAATACTGGAAGACTGAATATTCCAAGCATTCACTATGGAAACAGCCATTATTTTCCAAACCAGCATCAGTCTGGGGGCTTTTATTGATCAACAAGTGTCTAGCTAAGGGGGGGAGGGATGTTCCATAGGAATCTATCTGAATATGCAATAATCCTTGAAAAATATGAATTTTTGTCCTCTATCTGTTTTTGCAAATAAAGCCATTATATCTGATTTCCTCTCTTCACTTAGACAGGAGGCACATATCTATATACCCACTGACCAAATTTAAAACCTTTTATAATATTTTCCAATCACAAATAATATTGTATTATTCCCCAGAGGGCTAGTTGATATATCTGTCTATTTATTTATGTGTGCATGAATCAAGAAACCCATATAATTGATGTGTAGAAATATAATCTGTGCCATTTGTAAGGTTCCACGGAACTTATACTGCACTTGGGGATTCCCAGAAGTGCCATGTTACCTGTACAAAACCACCTGCAATTTACTGTTATGGCTGAAATATTCATAGACAGACCTTATGTAAAGATCACGGTTTAATATATGGGTATAATTCTGTACCTCTAAAGCAACTTTCAGCCTGTATATGTAGACCTGTAAAAAGTGGGTGACGTATGGCTTAGAGGTAGAAATTAAGTCTTCTTGTTTTTGAGAAATTATTAATGGTTACGCAAAGAATCTGACTTTTGTATCAGCTCTTATCATAGATCATGTCTTTGTGAAAACCTTCGGAACCATCT
Organism: Paroedura picta; assembly: GCF_049243985.1. Taxonomy (NCBI): domain Eukaryota; kingdom Metazoa; phylum Chordata; class Lepidosauria; order Squamata; family Gekkonidae; genus Paroedura; species Paroedura picta. The sequence continues at coordinate 63,346,715 of NC_135376.1, read as the reverse complement.
GAACTGAAGAGCCTGGTAGCTTGGACTAAAAGGGCTAGATTAAACTATCATTAGGAATATCTGAAATAGAGTGGTCTCCACTTCCAAAACTGCTGACTGGATACTCCAGGGATGCTTAGTATAGTCTTTGGTGAAATTCTGGAAAGCTTCGAATTCCAGAAACACATGACACTTCAAGTTTCTGCTACATCAAGAATCTGGTTAGAATTTTTAAATAAGGGTCCTCCAGACCATGACAACACTCGGTGTCTTCCTGCTTCACCTTCAGCATGGCAACAGTTTTACACACTGTGTGTCTACATAATAAAACACCTACTCTAACACATTGATCCTAGACATATTTATTAGGAAATATAAGGTATTTTGCTACTATTTGTAGCAAAATGTATTTAGATTTAGATGTCTCCAGGCAAATCTTAAGAAAAATACAAATTAATAGCGTTGACATGTGGGGTGGAGGGTAGGTAACCTTTTTGGACATTTAAAATAAAGGAATTCTTGAATATATAGCACCAACTTAAGGAAACGCACAGTTTCTTTTTGCTGTGTACAGTTTATTTTACTTATGTATGCCCCAAATCATCTGGATGGTTGTCATTTGTAAGAAATATTAATGTTAGTTGATCAGTATTAGACATGCCAATGACCAATATAAAGCACACACAGAGAAAGCTAGAATGAAGAACACATCTGGCTGAAGATGTGTTTATTCTCTCGGAAGGATCAGCTACATTCCCCTTGCACTATCCCCTTAATGGACAATCCAGGGAATGGCATTTGTGCCGGTGCCAAAGGGATTGCTTGTTTGGCAATTGGCCGAAGTTAACATGCTGCAGTGGCTAGAGACAAAGAAATAAACAGGCAAATTCATGGGATGCAGCCTGGTGTGTGGGAGAGAAATGATATGATCCATTCTAAACACGTTGGCCATGTTAATGCTGGTCAATCAATCACCTTTAAGTGCTATTCATCATTCAATCAAAAGAAGACAGAACATGTATATTATTTAGACAAGTCTGAAATCATTTTAGGTTACAGAAGGTCAGAAGAGCCACCTTTGGAATCATCATGAAGAGAGAGGGAAATGCAAGGGAGCTGGAACAGCCCTTCATCTGTGAACCAAGCTAATAGGCATGCAGGAGATTCGCGTGCAGCGTTTTTCGCTCAGGGCTAAAATAAATAAAACGGTGCCATTGTAGAGCAGCTCCTACATAAATAATAAGTGTATGAATAAGCCAATATGGTTGTAGGATATTTTGGTTGATATAGTTATCTAAACTGACTGGGAATTTACACTCTCTCAGTGACATCTGAGCGGCTTGGCTGCTCTCATTGGACCACAACATCTTCCTTTATCTTCTTCCTTTCTCACAGCAGAAAAATTCAGCACTGACAGTTTCACAGAGAAGATGCAGAAGTGACAAAGGAAGGAAGGAAAGAAAGATATTTTGTGGTGCATGAAATTCCTGTTAATATTTGTGTTCTTTGCTAATGGACCCTGAGAATGGCCTGAGGTCACTTTTCTCACTTTCTGAAACCACCTGTGAAACTCGTATATGGTAGAGGGATTTTAAGCACTTTGAAAGAAAGATTGGGAGACAAATTACCAAGAACATGATGGGTTCTAGTTCCATAGACCGTTTATGCACTGACAAGCCAGGCTGCAGGCTGGAGTTTTAGCGTGGCAGGTTGCCCCACCTCTTCCTGCACCCACATGGGGGAGCATTTGGCCCAGTGTGCCTCATCTGTCCGCGATTTGTGCACCTGCACGGGAGCTGGGGCAGTGAAGTTCCCAGTGTGTCATAGTGTCTGATAAAGGTATATTAAATAGCCTATCCTATCCTTCCTTAGTTGCTTCCCCTAAATAAAAAATTAGCCAATGAGAACTTGATAAATGAATTGTACAACTTCTAGATCACCTGTTGTCTCCCTTTCTGCATACTCACTTAAATTTCTTCACCATTCTTACTACTAATCTGGTCTCTAGTACTATACCAGTTCTTGTTTGCAGTAGGCATAGTTTATAACAGTGTCAAAACTGAGTTTAGAAGAGGATTAGGGTCTGGGAAGCATAAGATCACCTTACGGTACTATTTTACCATTCAGAGAATGTAATTCTTTATAAAATGGGGGATACTTTGTTCCTAGTAGGATTTCTCCTTGCAGGAATAATCAGTTGTTTGTAACCCACTTGGAATTTGTTTCTCTAAGCAATCAACTCATGGGAGGTTGGTAAGAAATAAAGCACTCTAAGGAGATATTACCATAGAGACTGTAAATGTTCCTCTTACAGAATTTATATCCTCAGTAAGCAGAAATTCTTATAAACATTTACACAAGTTCATGGCACTTTCCAAGGAGTCATGAAGCAGCACTGTTCAGGCCTGGAGAATCTCCACCCCAACCAATGAGCAGGGGGCATCACATGGATATACAGAGGAGCTGTACCCCTTCCAGCCAGACTTTTTTGCTGATTACCTGCTTGCTGGTTGGATTACCTGGTTACATTTTTGTCTAGGAACAAAATTTCCAACAACATTCATGGTGACAATAGGATGCTTGAGAGGAAGTGTGGTGTAGTAAAAAGTGGTTGCATCTAATCTGGAGAACTTGGTTTGATTCCCCACTCCTCCACGTGCAGTCATCTGGGTGACCTTGGGCTACACCATTCTCTCCGAGCTCTTTCAGCCTCCCCTACCTCACAGGGTGTCTGTTGTGGGGAAAGGAAGGTAGGCAATTGTAAACTACTTTGAGACTCCTTCAGGAGTACAAAGCAGGTTACCAAATACCAGCTTTTCTTTATTCTTGTTTAGGGTGGATTGGATAGGAATAAACGGGTGCCTGTTTTGTTATATCACTCACAATTAAGGCTGATTCTGCACACTTAAGTGTGAAGGATTGTAAACTTCAACTTGTATCATCAGAATAAACTCAGCAAAAAATTGATTGTTGCCACTATCACTCTTGGAGTGGGATGGGTGACTGGCCAGTGCAAGGGGAGGGAAGTAGAGTCTTTCAGGTGGGAGGTAGTGAAATTTTACAAAATCTCTGGAGGAGCTCACAGAATCCTGGCAGCAAGGGGCAAATACTTGCGTATAAGCCTAGTTTTTCAGCACCTTATTCACACTGAAAACACCATCCTCAGCTTATACACGTGTATATACAGTAATTGGAATAAAAGCCTGCTCCAGCCAGCCAATCATTGCATTACCTTTTGCAAATGTGTCCTTCAGCTATTATTTATTAATTAATTAAATAAATGTCACATTGTAGTTACATGGCACTGCTTGCCATCTGGAGCTGCCTCCTAGTGTGATCTTAGTGTGATCTTAGCTGGCTGCTTCACTGACAAACATGAATTACAAGGGTCTTTTCTAAATTGCCTATGGAAAAGACCCCTTTTTCTATTTCCTTCACATTGCAGAATTCGGGATGGTATGGCAAGGAAATATGGTGCCAGCTATGAAGATTTCCCATCTGGCCTCTCATGCCTGACTAGGTCTAATGGAGTTGCTGTGTAAACCTTCTTGGTACATGGACCACCATTTGCTCAGGGGTGATGAATTATGATCATTTTGAACATAAGTTCATATCAAGGTCAGTATTGTCTTCTGTGACTGGCAGTGGCTCCCCAAGATCTCAGCCAGAGGTCATTCATATCACCTACTCCTTGATTCTCTTTAACTGGAGATGCCAGGATTGAACCTGGAACCTTCTGTATGCAAATCATGTGTTCTACCACTGAACTTCAGCTGTATCCCAGTTTCTTTTAGCTCACTAATTGGTGTTCAGGCAAGAAGACTGAGGCAATAGAAATTCTATTCAGAACTTTGGTACAGGTAAAGTGACCCATAATGCAGGCATATCCTCTGACAATCCAGAAAATACATTAACAGAGAAAAAACTTCTTATCAATAGAATTCAGCTTAGCCCTAGCTTTGGTGTGTAGCATCTTCATATAAAGGAACCTGTTGGCAATCAAGTTCAGACATTATTTTATCCACTCCAGCTTCAATACATTGATTGGATTGGTAAGGTAGTTCTTGGTGGTTTCCCACTGGTAGAATGTCAGTTTTGCTTTTGGTTCTTCAGCATGGTACAGATTTTGTTTTCTGTAGACATTAGAAATAGAGGCTAGTGATACATTTCACATTATAAAAGCTGTTGAGGAATGTGCCAATTCCTTGCATCATCTTCATCTTCTAGAGGGATTTAGCAGGGAACGTTTGCTTAGCAATCTCTTGAGAACTGATTAAACCACCTTTCATCATTGGTTAGATCACAAATTGTATTCAAGATTTTACTTACTGCCCACTTTAAATAGGCATGCAAGTAATTTACAAAAACCTAATCCAGATATTTCCAAAAATGGACAGCAGATGGGGCTACAAAAATCATCAAATAAAAAGTAATGGGAAGCAGTCTATTTCCATCTTAAAAAGCAATTCATTTTAAAAAATAAATAGGATTCTTCTTTTCTGTTTTAAGACATCAATGAATCTGTTCATAATGGGCTTTTATAAACTGATTATCCTTGATAATCTCATTAGTTGAAATTATCTTGCATTTCTAACATGGTAGATTTTTAAATACCTTTTATTTCAGATCCCTCTGGGCATGTTGCAGTGCAGTTTACTATTAAGCAACATAATTATCTATCTGAAACCTAAGTGCTTAGGAGTTAAAAGAATCAAGACAAAGTGATGGAAAACAATGAAGAACCTGACCCCACAACAGAAAAATAAATTGTAACAGGAAAATTATGAAAGAGATTTCATTTTTAAATACAACGGTGAGACAGAAATGATGCACAACCAGATTCTTACAAACTTCATATTTTCCACTTCAGAAAAATACAAGTAAGAAGCACTGGGATCCAAGCAAGGTTCACTAGCAAGAGTCACTGTCTCATATATATTAATTTGGAAGTAAGCTTTGCTTTGTTCAGTGGAACATACTTCCTAGTTAGAAGGACTAAGAGTTTGCAGCTATAGCAATGTACCTTATTTATTTTCTTTAAACCCTTAATTCTTGCTGAGACTCAAGGCGGATTGCAATTTTAAAAAAAACAATCATATAAAACATCCAACATACAATGCAATAGGACTAGAAGTACAGAATTAGAACGCAATGCAAACAAAAATTGCCTAAGGGATGACAGATAAATTACAGATACAGAAAACAATGCAATAAAAGTAGACAATACACTTAATAAGCTACATCCCTGTTCCATTATAAAAGTATTCTCCTAAACTGGTCCATTATACTAGTGTTCTAATCCCTTTATAAAAATGCCCTCCTAAACTTTTCTGTTTTTCATATTCTGCAAAATTCTTGAAGTATGCGAGCCTCCCTGGTCTCAATCAAACCATTCCACAAAGGAAGACAAAATTACAGAGAATGCACATGAACGAGCAGATACCCATCTAAGATGGAAGGTTTTGTTGTGATGACCAAGACTCATGAAGTGGAACATGGTACAACACTCCTGAATTCAAGGTCATGAAGGACTTTGTACGTGATGATCAGTACCCTGAACTGAACCTGGTACCCGATCGATAATTGGAGGAGGCACCACAGAAATGGTGTGATATGGATGCTGGTTTGCACCAAGACTGGAGATCCTGGATAATGCTGTTCTGGGATCTCTTAGGAGCCCATCTACTGGTCTTCTATTGGCTGTGCCTCCCTCTCCTATCCTAGATAGGCCTATATTATTTCCTGGGATGGTTTGGGAAAACCCAATCTATTTTATACATTTAACAGACAAAATTCCTTGTAGGTTTACTCAACTGAACCAGAAACTTGATACCATAGATTTAAACACAGATCACTGGCAGTTTCAGTACTTTTGGCAGACTTACAACATGTTTCCTAGCAATGGCAAGGGTACATCTAGAAGGTGAAGAGAAAGGAATTGACACACACACAGCTGCCACGTCTGGATAAATTCAGCCCGTGAGTGGGCATCCTGACCCCAGGTGGCTGGTTACAGACTCACGTTTGGGTATACTAATAAAGCAGGCATCCAAGGACCACGTTTCTAGCTTCAAGCCACAAGGAGATGAGCTGCCAAGTGAGAGCTGATTTTATGTTTCTGATAGAGCTTTGAGCAATTAAGAAGTATAAGTTGTTGGGGTTTTTTTAAAAAAAGAGCTTAAATCTGCATTTTATGTATGTAACTTTGCAGGCGTAATGGGATTATGATGTCAGCAAAGGGAGAGAAGTTTGCAGCTGCACTGGGTTATGGAGGTAGCAAGCAGCTGTTAAAATAGAGAACGAATGGTGATTAATTCTTATTATGTGTTTGAAGATCTCACAATGAGTTCAGGACCCAAACCATCCCAAAGGAAGGGAAATTAAGGAAGAAGAATTTTTTTAAAGGGGGGAATTGAGGGGGGGGGGTAGTGGCTGAGTTTTTGTTTAATGTATATATGCCCTTTCCCACCTCCTCTCCCACTACTTTATTAATATTTAAATACTTCAGAAATTGCTGCTTAAATTATAACATCCATTGCAATTATTAGTTACAAAGAAAAAGAAAAAGAACTAGCCTGGTGTTTTTATAAATTCAATTAAGTATGATGCAGACTGGGAAATTACCTGGGTCCCTAACACCTGTGCTTATGCACATTCGAAATATATGAAGAAACATACATTTAAATTGTTGACCGCATATGTAGTAAGGAGTAGATGCTGGCACACTTTGATTGAGCAGGAGCCCAGGTGAAGATCCATCACCGATTCCCAGTTAGTTAGCTCCACTGACAGTGCTGTTTGCATGCTGTGCTGCGGAGAGATGAACTAATCACTCTGTTGAGCTGGGCTGGCAGATAGGAGGAAATATTATTCAAATGTCTCAGAGAATTAGAAACTAAATTTTGATAAAGCCCCCCCCCCTTTCCTCATGGTACCCCCTTCCATTTTGCTAACTTTTTCAAATAACAAAATAGAGAGAGAGAGACAAGGTTTTCTCTTGCAACTTTAAAGCGAAAGACAAAGGTAGATTTTGCAACTGCAATGTACTTGATAGCTAACTGAAATTGTTGAGCACAAAAAAGTACTCAGTGACTTCCCGGTGCCAGTGAATTCATGGGAATGCTTAAAAACATGTCTACTAGGCCATCACAAGGTTTTGTAGGTGGCAGAGAACAGGACCATATATAAACAAACCTATAGAAATCTTAGTTATGCACAACTCTGATAATGCAAGTTTAAAAGTCACTCTAGTACACACACATGCACACACACGTGCTCATGCATGCATACACACACAGAGCAGGAAAATGCTTATATTTAGATATCTTGCATCCCTCCTCTTCAGTTGCTTTTGCATGTATTTAACCCTGTGAATAATCCTGGTTGGGAGGTAAAAAGAAGAGAATAGGCTCAGAATAATTTGTTTAAGAAGTAATTATTTTATCCGCTTTTTCCTAGCAGCAGGATCACCTATTACAGAAGTCCTGGCCGGCTGCAACATTCTGGAGAGAGCTAGGAGACAAACGTGATGCTTATTAAAGGCACACACACCCTGCCCACGTGTTGTCCATGCATGCCATGAGCATGCGTGCTCCACAGCCTTCTTGCCGCCGTCTTCTGGCCACCACCTGCTTCATCAAAGGCGGCCGCGGTAAATCTCAGATGTTGTTTTTCATATATAAGCATGTGCTTTTTTCACTTAAGCCTTATATGAAATTGCGGGCATCTTGGGTGAGAGGGACAGAAAGACTTCTAACTAAAGAGCTACTTTCAGAACAGGCAATACTGAAGTTAGAGGGATTAACTAGAAGGCTGATAGTGTTCCACAAATAGCCCAGTCTAGCCTGATCTCATCAGATCTTGGAAGCTAAGCAGCATCAGCCCTGGCCACTAATTGGATGGGAGACTTCTAAGGAATACCAGGGTCACAACACATAGAAGCAGACAATAGCAAACCACCTCTGAACATCTCTTGCCTTGAAAACTCCATGGGGTTGCCACAAGTGGGCTGAGATCAGTTTAACTTCAGTGGTGCCTGAAAACCTTTGTGCTGCTATGGCCGAAGGGGACCTTCAGCAAAACCTCTCTTTTTGTGCTGTTCTCTTGTGTGAACTGTCATCTGAACAATGACTTACTTCTAGTTAGAGGGGATCATGTATTCAGAGTTTCTAGGAAATGAACAGTTGTGAAGGTTATAAGAAACTTTTATAGCCCTGGAAAATACTCAACTGGCATAAGTCGCTTGATGGCAGGATGCCTAGAGCTAGAGGGAACTTGGTGAGTTAGTCAGGGATCAGATGATGTATTATCAGCAATTGGAGGAAGGAATGGTAAAAATGGTGGTGTACAAAAAACAAAAAGAATGCTGCAAAGCAAGAGGAATGAAATGAAAGATCCAACTGTTCACATTTTGGGTTCCTCTTAGAAGCTTATACCATGAATTCAGAACGTATGTATTGGGAAACTCCCAGTTATTTGTTAAGACATTTCACATGAATTTGTGAGCTGGATGCAATGAATACTTTGTACGTTCATCAGGCATCTAGAAGTCCTGGAAGTGATGCTCTGCTTTGGGTTTATTAATTACTTATTTATTTATTATATATTTGTATACCACCCTCCCCTAAGGCTCAGGGCACGTCACATAGAACATAAACAATTTATTGAACTTGTTCTACATCAGAAAAAACCAATAACAATAATAATAACTATCAAAGGAACAATCAGCAGGTTCATGGTTGAGTTCAGGTACCTGGATTGCTGGGGGGGGGGGGGGTTCAGGGGCCCAGCAGTGTTGCAGTTTTTAGTTGGTCTCAACCAAATGCCTGGCAGAAGATCTCCCTTTAACAGGCCCTGCAGAACTGTTTTAGTCCTCGGGGAGCTCATTCTACCAGGTGGGAGCCAGAACAGAGAAGGCTCTGGCCCTAGTTGAGGCCAAGTGGGCTTCTTTTGGGCCAGGGATCAGGTTTCAGAAGGGATTCCAGTGTTTTCTCTAGCTCTTGTATTCTGGGAGAAGGGGGTCACCTCCTTTTCCCACTTTACATCCCTGACTCCTCCTGACCCAGCAAAAGGCTTTTATTTATTTATTTAGATTATATTTATATGACATTCTTCTGCTTATTGTTGCCCAGAAAACGGGGTCTACTTGTGTAGGGACAGTTCACAAGTGCATTTCCAAACCCATTTTGGGGGATCTCAGGTCTATGTATATGCAAGTTAATCTTGGAGTTATAGGGGGAAAAAACTAAGAAAGGCAATTCTGAGTAATGTTCAAAAAATGGGACAGGGCAGGAGTGGTAGATTTAAAATGCAGTAGTGATGTTCATGTGTGTTTCCCTCACCATTAGCTTAATATAACCCAACCATGTTGGTTGTACATACAGTGTCCCCAAGATAAAGGGAGGAAGGAGAGTATTGGTAGAGAAGAGAAACAAGGTAGGTGAATAAAAGGACAAATGGAGATAAATAAATGGAGGACAAATGGAGATAAATAAAAGGACAAATGGAGTCAGGGTTGTTCTGGAAGTAACTAGGGCAGACTGGACAAGGAGAGAGGCTTATGGCACAAATAACATGCCACAGACTAAATTTATAATTTAAAAGAAGCCAGGTAGAGCACAAACAACATAGCAGTATCAAATTCCATAGCAACATTCAAAAGAACTTCTGAAAGATCACAATGCAGCAACTGGTTTCAGAAGATGAGGCTTCCAATTTCACCAGAAAATTGGCGGTGAAGACAATATTTGCATCTCCAAAAGCAAAGCATTTCCCAACTTAGAGGCAGCAGTGATTATGGGGCCCTGTGCAAAAGTCTACAAGGGGATCCCAGAATGTCTAGGATTAGCCCCCCTCCCCACACAGGATTCCCCTATGGGAACTAACCTTGTCTTTAAATTCCTATTTTAGATTTAATGAGGACATTTTCCTTCAGCCCAACATTAGATTGAAGTCTTTCCTTTCCAGGATGTGGAGCATCCCAGGAGAGAAGGCTTCTATCTCCCTATAATATACCACTGAGTAGATTGTGCAATCCATTCTGGCTTGCTCATTCTACCCTGAAGTTGTTTGCAAAGCAGAGTTATTTGATTTGACTGTCCATCAAAAATGCAGTAATAAAACCAGATGGTTCTTCCCTCTCTCATTAAATGTACTGGCCCCACCCAAAAGGTGATCACACTTTGAACCATAGACCCTTTTTCTTGTTACTATTCATACCACACGCCCTACATCCTTGATGGATACAGTGTTTTCTAGGCAGCAGTTCTAGGATGTCATTTCAGTCAACGGAGCATACCTAAAATGCCTTTGAGGATCTCTATCACATTGTCTATAGTCTTCTGCTGGCCTCCATATCCAACATATTTTTTAATGCTCTACACATTCACAAGTGTGTTACTTTTTGGGGAGTTGTGCTAAATGTTCAGGATGGACATTTGGAGGGGGGATGGTCAAAGAAGAAGCAGATAGGCAGCCTCAAATGTTCTTTCAATGAACCCCCAAAGCTTCTGCATGGCATGCTGGTTCACAGCTGTTTGTATTCCTGGTCAATTGTTGCCTTGGGAAGACATTTCTTAGTTCAAACTTTTCGGCATCATACTAACAGCGATGTCATCATGTAACTCATCTCTTCAATCAGAAACAAAAAAGGGGTAATAAAGCCACAGTCCCCTTGAACCAACGTCCTGAAAAGGCACCTCTGGAGGGAAGAGAGAAGAGAGTGCTGAAATTGTCCTTTGGAACACACTTGTGCCCGCCTCCCCCATTGTGTTTCCAGAAGTTTCCATTCTTTATTCTTTCAAACTCCTGTCAGCAGCTGGATGTGTAAATGGGAAAAGCAAACAGAATCCCTCTTATTGGGAAAGAATCAGAATGCTGAGGTAGGACAGCATATTTATTTATTTATTTATTTATTTATTTATTTATTTATTTATTTATTTATTTATTTATTTATTTATTTATTTATTTATTTATTTACTGCCCTCCCCCGAAGGCTCAGGGCAGTTTACAGGGAACAGGAAAACAGATACAGATAACATGAAGTAACACATGTGACAACAACAATAACTGTACAACAACAATAACCCCAAAATGATAACAGCAATAATAATATGATAGATGGCAAACAATGGGCCAGCTATCTAACCCACTACAGGCCTCTTCTCTACAAAATTACGGCAATCATTGGCAACTGCAGAACCTGCCTGTATGGGCAGTAGCTGGCTCCTGCGTCATCTGCAGTCCCAACCAAGCAGCTCCATACCGGCTGGGCTCTAGCTTCCCATTACTAGCTGTTCCTGTCCAGCTGCAGATAGCAAGAGGTTAATGGAGCAATTTAAAGACCTCTACCAGCTGCAAGTGCCATTTTTTAAAACTAGGCTTACATTCGAATGGATAGCAAAAGAAATGTTAGGAGATCTATCACCATTTAAAAATACACAATACTTTTCAGCGTAATTTTCTCAAAAACCCAATAATTAATAATGGCTGTAGTCCTGAAAGCGCTTAGTGCAGCAGCTCTGGAATAAGTGCTTTGACATTCAAAGGATTATTGTCTACATGCACTTTTCAGCAGTAACATTTCCCTATTTCTATCTTTAATAACAGCCTAACCTCTTTTTTTCCCCATCTGAAAAGACCTTGCATTTTTCAGACAACTCTTATGTTATGTCCTGATGGCCTGTCCCAGTGGAGAAAATGAAGGCTTGCAAAGCTTGAAGGGAACTTCCTGTAAATGAACCAGATCCCCTCTTCTTTTTTAAAAACAATCATCTGGAAGCATACCGCAAATAGAAAACAGAACATAACTTTCTGTTTTATAAAATTATTTAATTTATTCTTTACCATTCACATGTCAGGCTCGATCTTTAATTTAATAGAAATCAATCATTACCCTGTGTTTTTGGTACTGGAAAATTCTCTTGCTGAGACATAGCAGGCTTCATGGTAGTGATTGAAATCATGTTAAGTGTTTTTTGTAGGGGAAAATGTGGTTCCAGGACAGGCTAGAAACATGGTATAGGATTATGCAGTATTTCATATGGACATACCTCTATACTTGCTTTCCTTCTCTAGGCTATAGCAGAAGTATCTTGTAAGCAAGACAGAGAATGTACTGAGGATGTTAAGAAAATCTCTGAAGTCGATGGTATGTGTATAAAATATACAGTTTATAATGCATTGTGTTACAAATATTATAAGGCCATGTAAATACAAATCTAGGTTGAACTTGGAAAAGTACCATCAACATGGGGGTATTTTCTCCTAAACCTACAAAATCTATCACCTTATTGTGGGTCACCTAGGGTTCACAGACTTATTGCAGAGACCCATGAGTCAGAATCATGTCATTATCAACTCTGAAGGGTGAAGGCTTTTTAAAAGAGCCAGGGGTAGCCAGGATAGATGAGTTGCCACCCCTCAAAACCGTCTTCCCCCTCAAAACCGTCTTCTAAAATGTTCCCCAAAGTGGTTTGGAACCAATGGTATCTCTTATCAAGTGAAAGCTTAGGCCATTTCTGCACAAGAAAAAATGTTCCTGGACAGCCTTCTCGTGTTGGCGGCATATAGAGCCCCCTCCACATGACGTTGCCAACATCCTGAGGCTGTCCAATAGCCAGGTTGAGATTTGGCCATTTTTAAATCACGATTTTGGGAATCAAGAAAACTGGATTTACAAGTCTAAACTTTGCGAACCACTGGTGAGCAACCAGTGAGCAACCAGGGATAAGACCATATGGAGGGGGAAACACACAATAATCTGGCCAGCTTTGTCCCACCTTCACACCCGCCCTTCCTCTCCATTTCCTGATCCAAGTATATATATTTTAAAATGGCACAGTCTGTGTTGCAGCACAATTGCAAACCTACATTGTCATAGGTGAAATAAAATCTTTAAAGTGTCCATGGTCTTTTTGGAATTAGGCAGGCAAAACACAATCCCTTTTCTCTTTTCTGAAGGTGGGGAGGGAGTTGGGGAAAAAAGGGGGGTGATCTGGATGTCTTCTCCTGATCATACAGGGATCTGAGAACCTTGTTTTAAAGCCAACAATTAGCACAAACTGTCTTTTGGGCTCCAGTTATCATGTTCAGGGTCTCAGAAATCCACCCATACAGAAAGAAACTGCAAAAAAAAAAAATGAATTCCAAGGGGAAGGGGATGCTGTATCATTCTGGTGTTTCTCCATAGCAATGGGGCAGTGTTGATTTCTATTAAAAATGCATCTGTGTTGTCGCAATACCATATAGCAACATGCAAGTGCCTTTAAAAATAAATAATTTGGGGCTGGGGAGGGAGAAAATTTCAGTCCATGAGAGTACTGCTGTGCTTTGATTGGTGGCTTGCTGTGATTGAGAAGGAGCGGAGGGAGAAGTTCATTTTGCTTTCCCTTACAGACACGTCAGGAGGCAAAAAGCTGCAATGGGGCAGAGGGAAAATGTGAGAGGGGTCTCCCCATGAGGAGGGCTGCAATCATGAGATTTACCATCCCGCATTTGTAAGCAGGAAGCCACTTGGGTTTTACCCCTCCAGGTGGAAATGGTTTTATTTTAAAATGCAGTTTAACAGCAAGGAGCATAAATAAGGAACGAATACCAGTCCTGCTTCTTGCTTTCTTTGGTTGTGACTGAATTTTCTCCTAAAAGCTTTATATTTCTGCATTATAACAACTAAGGGTAATATAACATTACGACTACAAAGCCACAAGTCAATACCATTGTTATGAAGATGTATCTGCAACAACATAGACAACCCAAATTACACTGAACAGCTGAGAATGCAGAGAACAGGAGATGTGCAGGAAGTCCCATAACAGGGTTCAGAGAAATATTTTTGTATAAAAGACATAGATTTGAAATTATAGGATGGTATTGTTGAAATGCTTCATATAGGCTTCAGTTATTTCTAAGGTATTTCATGCTTCTTTATTTTATTTATTTTTTGCATTTATTTGCCTGCTTTGCAAACTAAAGGAGTCCATGCTTGTATATTTATGTTTATGTGCTGTCCATCTTTTTGTTGTGAGTTATTATTTACATTAAAATAAACCACTCCATAAATAAATAATTTTAGAGAAGGGTTTTTTTTTTGAAAATTTGGATCTTTGGATTTTTGTAGGACTGCAATGGAACTAGGGTTCTAAATTCTATATAGCAAGCTACATCCCTGGGAGGAGGTAATGAGCATATGGGCAATTTTTGAAAATACATGTCCTATCATGGAACGCACATGAGGACATAAAGCTGTCTTCTACTGAATCAGACCATTAGTGTAACAAGATCAGAACTGTGCACTCTGACTGGCAGTGACTCTCTGGTATCTCAGGAAGAGATCTTTCACATCAAATACATACAGACAGGTTCTTTTCAATGGAGAAGTCAGAGATTTAACCTCAGTCCACCTGCATGTCAAGCAGATGCTCTCCTACTGAGTTGCAGTGCAGCCCTTCTCCAAGAAAACTCAGGATTCATTGGGTAGCAAGGAAGAAATCTGTGGATTTCTTCTTATCACCATGCCTCTCCTAGGCCCTTTATGCACAGTACCAGATTCCGTGTGCCCCACCGTTTCCCGTGAACGCATGGGAGCAGGGCATACTGGGTTGCCCCAGCGTAGCCTACATGCGCACGGTTTACGCCGGGGCTAGGAGGCCCAGCTGAGGTAAGTGCAGCGGCATGGGTGGGGGAGTAGGGAGGGGCTGGGGGGAGTGCGGGTGGCAGGTGGTCACCCCTGCCAGCTCTGTGCTGCCATGGAGCCCGCAGGGGCAAATGGTATCCCTTAAGGGACACCTCAGGTCGAGGCTGGACAGCCCAGCAAGCCCGGCGCTGCCGATTATGCACAGCGCCGGGCCGCAGTAGCCCCAGCTTACACGGGAAGCTCTGGAAGATCCCGTGTTCACTTAACACGGGTCTTCCGGAGCCCGGGGCCAGAAGCATCCACACTCATGGTGGCAGCGTGCATTCTTGGTGATTTTGACCGAAGCGCTGCTGCCGCAAGTGCGGTCCTTATGGCCCGTGCATAATGGGCCCTAGTGATTCCACCACAAGATTATACACAAAAGACTGTTTAATTCATAAGATGGTCCTTCAATATCAAAAACACAAAACACAATTTATGCTAAATTGTTAAAATTATTGGTTCAAAGAAATAAACCCACAATAAGTGATACTGCCTGAGCTATAGATCTTAAAATGTAAACATCCTTTTAGATACTAAAGGGTGTATTTGACTTTCAGGCGGGTTTTGGGGGCAGAAAGGAAGACACTGACACTCTGGTGGGTGCAAAATTTGCTACAGCTTTATTGTGATACAGATGTTGGCCCCCCAGCCTGGCATGGAAAGGAGTCTGTACCAGTGTCTCCTGCTACAAGGATTATCTACCAAAGCCTCAGGGAGGCAAGACTTAGGGCCATTCTGCACCGGGATCCATGTAGCAAATTGTTTGCTGAACGAAAAATCGCCATTTTAAATAGTGGAATTCGGCGTAGCGCATACCTGCCTTTGTAGTGGAATCCAGTTGCATTTCTATCGTTTCCCACAGGGTTCCGGTCTCTGCAAAAATCGCTAGCCAGGAAGCGCTATTGCTAAGCTGTGTCCCGCCCCTGGCCGTCAAACAGCCAATAGGCAGCCGTTATCATGTTCCCAAACAGCTCCTTTCCCTTTAAGGAAGTTTAAAAAAAAAAACCACCCGTTGCAACGAATATGCATTGATTCGTTGCAACGGAGAGACCCATCCAGCTAGCAGGTGGTGTTTGAGCTGCCGTTTCATCGTTGCCACACTCCCCCCGAGCGAAAAAAAAATCCCCTGCCCCTCATGGGCATGATTTTCGGCTGAAAACAGTGTGAAAATAAAGTGAAAATAAAGTGAAAATAAACCAGCAAACGGGCTTGTGCTTGGTGACTTTAAACAGAGGGGCTGCAGCCAGGGAAGCCTCGCTGGGTAAACGAAGGCTCGCTGGTGCGTTGATCTCCGCTCGCTCGGAGAAAAAAAAATGGCGATCACTTCGCCGGAAGATCAGAGGGGAGAGCCAGGGGGAGGGACTTTGCAGAAACCGCAACAACGGTAACACACAGAACTTTCCCGCTAGTGTTGCAGATTGGTTGCAGGAGTGTAGCGCTTTCCGGAGGGTGAATCCACTTTTTGGGATTTCCCTGAAAGCGCTACAACGAAGTGCTTTTTGCAGATCGGTTTCAGGAGTGTTTCAGATTGTCAACGACGTTGTGCATAATGGCAAAACTGTAGCGATTTCAATTAGTAACCATTGTGCTATTTTGGATGAATGCGGAAAGCCCCTTAATGAAGACTTAGGCAGGACTATTTCATTGCTCTGCCCCATCTGGTCCATCTTAGATCTGCGGAGATCAATGAGCAGCTGATCTTTGAGGAACATGCCACTCCATAACCTCCACAGCAAGCCAACCATTTCAGTCAGCAATTGCAATATGATGGGCCACCTGGGATCCTTGCACTTAGGAGTCATGCATCCACAACCCTCCACAGCCTTGTGGGGCAGAAAGGAGGAGCTCGGGCCCCAGGTCCCTAGAACCTTACTGAAAAATATAAGACTGGCTAGGTGCTTCTGCATAGTGTCAGGCGAGATGCCTCTGGCCTGTTGATGTGCCAGATATTGCACCAGGGACTCAGACATTGGCCAAGGAGATCTGTGCCCCAACTCTCGAGTGAAATCCAGGAACCCCTTTGCAGCCATTTGATATGCCCAGCATGTGGAACTGGCCATGGATCCCAGGACCCCATCCAGCATTACTCCTTGCCAGGTCAGCCAGAAAGCGTACCAGTTGCTGAAATTGATCACCCTGTGAATGAGATAGAGAGTCCTCTATCTCATTCTGCACACCTGTTATGTGCCTGGCTGTATACCTGATATTGTGCTCAAGGCACATGAGTACCAGCCATGCATGACCTGGTCTGATTTTGAAGTTTGCTTCTTGACAACCACATCACTTGCCACAACAAAATAATACTTTTCAATTGGTGAATCTGTGGTGCCACAGTGCAATGGCCACAATTTTCAGCCATAGCTCCAGGAATGTCAGATCCCTGAGCTCCTCAGATTCCCAGTGAGCTGGGCAGTGCTGTGCACACTACCTGTTGTTGTCTAACATCCTGAAGCCATGTCCTCCAATGGCATCTAAGTGGACCTGCAAGGAACTGCCCAGAGCTAGCGAGGTCTGCTAAATGGCAACTCCGTGGAACCATTTCAAAAATGTTCACCAAACCCTGAGGTCCTCTTTGATGCCCTTTGTAAACGTGACATGATGCCATGGGGACCAGATCCCTCTGGTGGCCCTGGCCAGCCTGGCACAAAAAAAACCAGTCTGGAGATACTACTCTGCAAGCAAAATTGAGATGACCCAAAAGCACTTGCATCTCTCTCAGAGTAACCTTTCTCCTGTCCAGAAACTGGTCCAGGAGATGAGCCAAGACTCTAAGGTTGTCCCCTGGCAGCCTGCACAGAGTCCAGGAAGGTGAGCTGACCAATCAACTCTTCCATCTTCTCCAGTGCTAACAGAACACCCAGCTGGACTGGCAACTGCTGAAAAGCTCCCAATCTGTCTATGCACAAAGTGAACCCCTCTGGCCACACAATGTCACCCAGCTGGTTGCATGAGGGAGAGTGCAGAATCAAACCAGGCTTTCCACATTAGAAGCAACCACACTTAACCCCCACACCAAGCTGGATCTCTTGGGGGGGGGGTGACACCAACCACTGGTGTGTGTTTTTTTTCATCCTATGGTAGCTGTTTCTCAGTGGTCCACTACTGTTTAGAGTGGTCCAAATCTAACAGGGGGCAACAAGAATGTTGCTTGGTGTGTAAAGACTGTTAGTTGTTCTCAGGATCTTTACACAGGCAAAAGAGGAATGTTGCATGAAGTCCTGTTCAAGCTGCCTCTTTCACTCTCAAAATAGCAGAGGAATAGCTAAGTGAGCACTTTTATTCCCTGTTAAATTATGTAACCACAGCCTGATATCTCTGCTGCCCTACTAGGAAAAAAATGACATGCTTAGATCCAGCTGTTGCTTTGGTTGCTCACATTATCTGTCATTTTATGCTGGAGTGAAAAGTGGTGGCAAGCCAAGGGCGTTCCTTCACATCTGTCAACTGAATGTATTAAAAAAAAAAAAAACAGGACACACCATAAAGAGGGGGGGGGAGGAATTCCGGCAGGTTGCCAGTTTTAAACTAACTGTGCCTTCTCGACTTCTTCATTCTGTCTTTCAAACAGTATAATTGTTGAGGATTGACAATGTGGCTTTTTTTTTTAATGGGAGCGATTGCTGTGTGCGCTAGAGTGTTGCATTTTTAATTATTATAATGTTAAATGGCTTTAATTGCTGACACGCTGCTGATTCCAGAGCCCTTTTGTAACATTTATTGGGAAGGGAAAAGGCCAAAGTTTGTTTATTTTTACAATCTATAGTAAATCAGGACTCTGAAACAACAGCAATTGGCGTGATGGTTGGAACAGTGATTGGGCGATACACAAACTACATATTATTCCTGCTCAGTAAGTGATGTGAAAAGCAGAACTGAAGTCCTGAACAAAATGTGATCATCTGACTTAATAACAACAGATGCTCTGAACAGTGGCGCATTGAAAAGAGCTCCGTAGGCCACTGGTTATTAAATGGCAGGACATTTGGCATCCTCTAGCATGAAACCATTTGAAAAACCATAGAGTCATATAAATGGACAAGGAGACGGCAAGAGAGAGATTTAACTCCTCTGGTCTGCATTACAAAAATCCATTTCACCAAATAAGACGGGGAGGAAAGATAAAAAATGTTAAGGTCGGATTTTTTTTTTTAAGCAGAAGTTTGTAAAATGCTTCAAAGCCGGCTGGATCCTCTGGTCCAGAAACCAAAGTAAAATGCACACTTTAATTACGTTTATTGCTAATAATTCAGTTGATTCTTTGGAACAGAACAATGGGAGAAAGGTAAATATTAACCCATTAAACTACAAATTAGGTCACATTTGTTTAATTCTTAAGGTATTTTTCGTCCTGGTATTATTGTGATAGTAGTAAGGAAACCAATGAAATAATATGAATTTTCTAGTGCATCTTCCTGTAAAGTTGCTATATTGAATACCATATATGTTTAAATGTAATTAATAAATGTAACAAATTTTAATGAAAACGAGTCTCTTCTCATACATTCTTTGTTTAGTCATTTGCCTGTCCACATTAAAAAATGGTATTTTTTTTAAAAGAGAGAAGAAAGAAAAGTTCCATCTTAACTGTGAATGTATCTTTTACTTGTTGCATCCCTGTGTTCATTTCAATTAAAAAAGATGTGATCCCTGTTAATCCAAAAAATAAGCATGGACATATGGTTATATCCATATCAATGGCCCCTAATTTAATGCTCTATTTTATTCATGCTCAGAATACAGAAGTCCAGAAATCACATCAGCACATCCAACTCCTATTTTCTTTAGTGTCTCTCTTTTAACTTTCCTTATTATCACAGAATTATAAAAGGTTGCCAAAAAGGCATGGCCATAAACTAAGTGATAAGTTATTAATTTAGCTGGATCAAGTGGCTAATTAGTTTGCAAATTTGCCTAAGCAGGACCTTTTGTCTACCTGTAGTCAGGTTTGGCTACATTAGTTTTGTGTAGGTGATAGCTGTTCCCTTCCTTTGTTAAATCCAACAAAGGATTCATTCCATTCCTCTGACTTTTATGGCTACTTAATAAAATGTTAAAAGATAAGGAGTTTATAATGGAAGTGCTTATGCGCCCTGAATGATGGTGTTGCAAATGGTGCCACTGTAATGAAGGGGGTATCATTGTTTGTTTTATGCTAATCTGCCTTCAGTGTGACAGACTGTCACCTGCATGGGGGGTAACTTTCAGCTCTAGATTAGCCCATATGGCGCAAGCTGACTTGAATCTACGCTACGGCCTAATTATGGATGAGTTAATAAAACCAAGCAATGTCATTGTGGCCTTTTCCTCTGATATTCTGCCCACTCCCCTCCCCCGATGGAGTTATTTCCTTCCTTGCTCTTCTAAAATGGTTTTAGGGTTTGATTCGGAGTTTTGCCATACCGTTATATACTTCAGACTCTTTAATCCCACTCCTTTTCTAACGTCTTTTGAAGTATCAGATCCAGACTATGAACATACTGTTAACAGTTCTTCTTGATAATAGCTTTTGACTGCCCATCAACATAATTTATTATTTGTTAATCATATTTGTATACCGCCCTCCCCTAAGGCTCAGGGCGGTTCACATGGATCCTGACTGACCATACAAAGCTTGAAAACCAGCATAGTATAGGAATCTCCAGCACATCCATGGGCACCTTGCATGTTCTTTCAGCCTCACATGTATAATGAGATTAATAGGTTAGAAATACATGTGCCAAGACAAACAAGGTTTCCAAAACTGTGTTTGTCTTGTAGTACACAGTGAAATCAATAGGTGCTTAAGAAGAAGAAGAAGAAGAAGAGTTGGTTCTTATATGCCGCTTTTCCCTACCCGAAGGAGGTTCAAAGCGGCTTACAGTCGCCTTCCCATTCCTCTCCCCACAACAGACACCCTGTGGGGTGGGTGAGGCTGAGAGAGCACTGATATAACTGCCCAGTCAGAACAGTTTTATCAGTGCTGTGGCGAGCCCAAGGTCACCCAGTTGGTTGCATGTGGGGGAGCGCAGAATCGAACCTGGCATGCCAGATTACAAGTCCGCACTCCTAACCACTACACCAAACTGGCTCTCAAACTGGCTCTTGTACCAGATTGGTAATTTTCCTCTGTTGTTGTTGTTGTTGTTGTTGTTGTTATATGCCAAATTGAAGAAGAATCAGTGGATAATGACTGCTCTCTGCTAATGCACCATCCACTTCTGCATTCATGCAAACTTGCTGTCTATGAAAATTCTTCTAGTCTGAATACATAGTAGTAAAATGCACAATCACACATACATGTGTCCTGTGACACGTGCGTTAAGCTGTGGGGAACTAGCAGAGCGAGAGTGAGGTAACGTAGCATTAAAGGATTGAATGCCTGTGTTTACGAGGTAATTAAACCCTTTAAGAACTCACGGCAGACAATTATGGTAAATTGTAAAAAATATTAACAGTCCTTATTAGAAAGAAAATAATAAAAACATAAATATATCTAACATACTTATCAAGTCATCGTATAGAGAAGAATCAGGATGGGCAAAGAAGGTTCAGTATAATTACCATTCCTGTAGAGTAGAGAGTTAGAGAGCAGTGACATGAGCCACCATGAAGGAAGATTCTAATGGATCCTGAGTGGGAAAGCACTCAGAGAGGCTGTGTGCAGCCACGGTTTATATAGGTTTTTGGGGAGGGGGCTGTGAGATGTGGCCTAGGTGAGCACATGATGGAATTTTCCATGGGTCAGGATTTTGGGCAATGCCCTGGCTAGGTCCAGAGATGGATGTTGATGGTGCTAATTAGCACAAAGGTGCTAATTGGTCTATGAAAAGGGAGCTATCATGTCTCAATAGGTCTAGCTGCAGGGTTGGGGAAGAGATTTCCCATGGCAGAGGAGGCAAATAGTAGTCATATGAAAGACAAAGATGTTTGCCTAGGAGCCCCTGGCCAAACAGGTTTTAGCCAGTCCACTAAATCAGCAATATAATGGGGTGGGGGGGGGCGGTTAGGAGGAAAGCAATCTTGAGTCAGGAGGTACCTGTGTCAGGCAGAAACTGCCATTATGAGGCCAACAGCAAGTTCTTTAAGATGGAGCCTGACCTGACTTGGCACAGTATCCTGGCTTTGGCTTAAGCCTAGACTATAGAGGGGTACCACTGATTGTAGAAGACAGTATGCCAGTTGGTGAGGCAGGGGTCCAGCCATGCGTAACAGTATTGTCACATCACCCACCACCTTAAACTTTTAACTGGGGATACCAGGGACTGAACCTGTGACCTTCTGCATGCAAAGCAGAAGCTCTGCCACTGAGCCATGGCCCATTCTGGTGGTTATTGTGGGCATGGCTTTAACTGGCATTGAACCCCAAAATGTTTGCCTGACCATCTTTTGATTTTTGCTTACTGATTAGAAACCCACTCAAACTTTTGTTAGAATGTCATTGCACTGCTTTTGTCAAAGATGGAATTCTGCTGATGATTTTAATTTGTCACGATTGCTTTGCAGTTTATTTCTATGCTGGATTAACCAAGGCTCCACAAATGGGACCTGCCATTATTTCAGATGCCTGCTGAGCTTCCCAGACAGTGGGCAAGACCATTCTACAGCATAGTTTGCTATTGACTGGTTTCATTCAAATGAAACAGTTTTCCATATCTGCAAAAGCAGCCACAGTTCGAGGATAAGCGCTCAAGATTTCCTTAGTCAGTGTGTGGTTCCATTCCCCCACCAGGCCAGATTGATTCTTGCCACAAACTTCCTTAGTTGAGAGGCAGCTTTGATCTAAGTCTTGGTGTTCAAAGACCTGAGCTACTCAATGGCGGAGATCAGTGTTCAGAACCAAAGAAGAGAAAATGTTAAACTTGCCAGACCAATGGCTGAACTTTAAATAAGGTAGGCACTTCTGTTCAGTGTGGTTGCCACAATTCTTTTTTGCAAAACAAAGAGGGGAGCATTGCATTTGACTCCACTTCCTGCAGCAACCACTCAGAGTTTTGTTCCACCTTCCATTGCAGCCATTGTAGGTGATGCTCATTACCCCCTCTCAAATTTCCAAAGGGTGGGCAGGCTGAAAAAGGCTGGGTATCCCTGGTCTTCAGTTACTGACTTGAGTCCACCGGTGGATTCTTTGGTGTAGTGGTTAGGAGCTTGGTGTAGTGGTTAGGAGTGCGGACTTCTAGTCTGGCAAGCCCAGTTTGATTCCACACTCCCCCACATGCAGCCAGCTTGGGTGATCTTGGGCTCGCCACAGCATTGATAAAGCTGTTCTGACTGAGCAGTAATATCAGGGTTCTCTCAGCCTCACCTACCTCACAGGGGGTCTGTTGTGGGGAGAGGAAATGTAAGGCAAATGTAAGCCTCTTTGAGAGTCCTTCGGGTAGAGAAAAGCAGTATATAAGAACCAACTCTTCATCATCATCTTCTTCTTCCCACCCAACAGCTAACTGCTGCTTGGAAAAACTGTAGCATGTATGGCTCTGCCTCATAAACTGGGCCCCCATTGTATGGCAAGGAACCTGCAAGCACTTGGAAGGACCAAAATTTCCCTCAATCCCCTTACCTACACTAGTTTCTCTTTTCTTCTCCTGGCAAGCCCCATTTTCTCTCTCCTTTCTCTGCCTCTTTCTTTCCTTCTGAGTCATTGACCAGCCTACTTTTATCTACCTCTGTCTTTGGTTATATTTATTGTCTATTTATTCCATTTCTACCTTGTCTTTCTGCACCATAAGGACCAAAAATCTCATCATAGTCCTCTCCTCCATCTTGTCTACACAATAACCGTGTGAGGTCATTTAGGCTGAGAATGTGTGACTGGCCCAAAGTCACTGAATTTGCTTGCCTTAAAAAAAGATGCTTTTTTTACAGAAAGAAAAGTGGCACATACTTTGCAGATGGCTGTGATCTACGGGTATTGTTTAATATGCAGGCAACAAGGTTCTAAATATATTCCATCAAAATAGAGCAAAAAGAGCAAATGGAATTGAAATTCACCCTCAGTGCTGGCAGAGGCTCTTTCTCTGTAGCATGGGAGGAATTGCCAGGATTAAACCCTGTGTTCATTCATAATGCAAAAGCCATAGTAAAGATAAACGGTGGTAAATAACCCAACTTCAGATCCTGGCTTCCGTTCATGGTGTGATGGAGCTACATCTCCATTAGTGGAATAATCTGCATTCAAATGATTGTGCTATCCATAGTTAGTTTAATTAAGCCCTCATTTTATATGATGTCTTCACTGAGCCACTGGGTATCTGGATAAACTTCCTTTTACATTTTTTGTAGCTTCATATGTGAATTGTTTCCCCCCCCCCCAAATGTGATGTGATCATTCACCTGATCAGTAGATCATTCACCTGTTCAAAGCATCATATATAATGACCGTAATAAGGAAAATATGCAGAAGTGAAATGGCCCATAGTGGGGGGAAAACATCACACTCTCCAAATTCTTCTTTGCTCTAGGTCTTTTCCTTCCAGATCTATTTGTGCCTAAGTGTGGAAGAGAAAGTGCTGGGTAATTCTTGTGCCAGCCTATCTTTAAAAGACCCTACTCACAGTACAATGTAACTATCAAAGCCTCATTGCGCTTGATATGAATGAGTAGTCCTAATATGAAAACATCCAGAAACTTATATACTTTGGTTTCTGTTGACAGAATGGGGCTTCTTTTACTTCTGTGATACAGTGAAATTGCCCAGAATTTCCTTCTACCTGTAAGAAAAATGCAGCATGCCCTAGTAAATGGCCAGCTAGCTTCTTTGACCAGAATTGTTTTTTTTTCCTGATTCAGAAATATGTCATACAACTTCCTTCCAAGTCTTTGTTCTTCTGAATTACAGCTCAGACTGGTTCCTCCTTGCTAGTTATTTTCTTCTGTATCACCTTGTGTTTGAAGAGATCTAAAGATCAGGCCATTTAATGACACACTGTGTTCACATACACAATATTGATTGCTAGTTTTAAGACCATTTTCTCGCACAGTCTCCTGTAGTGAATTGAGAGTGGAGTACAGCTGATAATATGTGCCCTTTCCTCAAGCTTAAGCACCAGAATACTACAGAGATAACAGTCTTAGGCAATGTTTCTATTAGTCTGTTTCCTGTGAGCTGTCACTGATCAGGAACAAAAGGGTTTTCCAAGAAGAACACTCCCTACAAGCCTGAACTCATTCAGTTGCATCATTCATTTTCAATGTGCTATGAACAGGAAAATGCATGCCCATTAAAAATGGGTAGGAGTGTAGTTTTAGCATTTGCTTTCTGCCTTAGTTACTAGTCAAAATTTTGAAAATTGCTGAAGGTACTTAAATAACAAGTTATTTTGAGCCCAGGACAGCAATAATGAGGTACAATGAAATCACACAATTCATTAGTATGATTTTTTCTTCCAAATTAGGCTACAAAATAACTCTTGTGCCCAAAAAAATCCATAATTTGGGGGAGGGGGGAGAGAAGCCATTTTTTAAAATTCTTCACACCAAATCCCCCCTTTTAAATTTGTCATTATGTCCCCCCAGAGAGCATTGCACACAGTCAATACCAACTTGTTGGTGATCCCTGGCCCTGAAGATGTCCACTTGTCCTCAGCCAATGGAATGAGCTGCCAGCTGAGCTCCAGACTCAGAAGGAACTGCCAGGGCCATTCCGCACAAAGTTGAAAGTGGCTATTTGGTTGCCGTTTGAGAAATCGCTACTTAAAGTAGCGAAAATTGGCCGTAACACACAGCTGCGGTTTTTGCGGACTTTGTCACTTTCACTTTGCGGCACTTTCGTTACCCACAGGTTTCCGGTCTCCATCTTCTCGCAACAAAGGAGGTCCCTTTTTAGCGCTTCTGGCTTCCCGTGGCCATCAATCAAACTGCAGGGACACCTTTGATCTCCACCCAGAAGCTGAAATCAGTGGGGTTCCCTTTTTTTTTAACCCCGAAAACCCCGTAGCAACGAATCATCGTTGAATCATTGGCGCAATTGGAACCGGTTTTCCAATGTTTCCTATGAAATAAAGGTCAAAGTTCCATGGGTCCTGAAAAAAGGTGCTGTTCTTTTTCTTATGGGGCAAGAGTGGTGCTGCTTCTGGGAACAAGGGGTATTTAACCATACTGCACCATCTCACCATATATGAGGTTTCTCAAAGCATGAATAATTTTTCAGGGGTTTCTAAACAGTAAAAATGTTGAGAAAGGCTGCTCTACAATCAGCACAAATTTAGTGCTATTATCTTCAAAATTAACCCCATTTTTGGTCTTGAGAAATAGCTCTTATCCTTATCCTTATCCTTATCCTTATCCTTATCCTTATCCTTATCCTTATCCTTGTCGTCGTCGTCGTCGTCGTCGTCGTCATCATCATCATCATCATCATTATTATTATTATTATTATTATTATTATTATTATTATTATTATTTCCATTGCCAAGATTCATTCTGCAGCAATACATGTGGGCTATGAGTCAGCTGTCTAACTATGTATAAGCAACAGAGACCATTGTATTGTTTTCACTGAACAAATACAGCAACTTCCTTTTTAAATCATAAAAGCAGCCCCAAATGTAAATGAACTTCAAGTAGAAGTAATTCGGCATATAGGGTACTTTTTGTGATAGCTGGGGCTCACCTTCTTGATCTAATGACTGTACTTCAGGATTTTAAATTCTAGTTTGTAGCTAGGGGATTTGCAATTTTATGACAATTGATCTATTTGCAAGAATATCACATTTCCGTAGCTATATGCCACCTTTCATTCACCTTAAACCTGTTCATGCAACCATTAAATGTAGGACAAGGCATTTTTATTTTATGTTGAGATTATGGTTTTCTGAAGCAAAATGGGTGAAGGTTCTGCCATGGCATGGGTTTTAAAATAACCTACCCAAGTGGTGGCATAGCACTGAAGTCATCCTTGAAGACAGGGACTGTGGCATCTGTCTTACACTCACTGTCTTACACTTACACTCACAGAAGGTCCCAACTCAGTCCTAAGCCATCCGCAGGTAACATGGATCAGCGGGTAGATGAAATAAGACACATTTGCCTGGAGCCCCTGGGTAACTGCTGCCACTCTTAGACAATGCTGACCTTGATAGACCAGTGTTCTGACTCAGTATAAGGCGAATGAACATGTAGCCTGTTTGTACAAGCCATCTGTATTCTGGGAAGAGAAAAGGCAGCAGTCAGCCAGGTGCTCAGTGACTATGTGATTCAGCAGTGGGTCTTCTATAACTTGAAATTGTATCTGACACAAAATCAAATGTTGTTTCTCCTTCAACATTTCTTTTTTAAATTGTGCATTTGTTCCCAAAACTGAGGTCAGACACCAGCCGCAGCACAAAGTAAGCAAGATTTTATCCTGGCATAAAACTGGATTTCTGTTTTTCCTCACACTAGCTGAGAACTAAACAAATTGTTGTTGTATGGTATCCTTCCTTTGGCCTGACATCCATATGCACACCAGGATGGAACATCCTGAATCCCTCAGTTAAACACAAACTGCCAAGAATAATTGATTGGCCTAGATTTAGCTTATTTCAAAACTGATGCTTTCTGGGACAGGCGGGTATACAACTGTCATGGTTCTCCCAGATGATGCCAAGACAGGACAAGTAATATATAATGTAGGGTAACCTTGGCTTGAGGTAAGTGAAGTCATATGTACTGTAGAATAACATCATTAGACTACAAAATAGTATAGTGCTACCTGGCAGCACAAAACCTATATATATTTTCTGTTCTCCAGAAGAACTCTTTCATTTGTTATTCTACAACTGTTATTCTACAACAAGTACTATAACCATATTTTTGACATGGTAAGAGCAATTGGTCTGCTTGGTTCCTGCTCCCCCCACCGCCTCTAGATATTAGAACAACAGTACATCTTTAAGAGATGAGCCTCTTGTGGCGGATGAGCCTCTTGTGGCGCAGAGTGGTAAGGCAGCGATATGCTGTCTGGAGCTGTCTGCCCATGAGGTTGGGAGTTCAATCCCAGCAGCCGGCTCAAGGTTGACTCAGCCTTCCATCCTTCCGAGGTCGGTAAAATGAGTACCCAGCTTGCTGGGGGGTAAACGGTAATGACTGGGGAAGGCACTGGCAAACCACCCCATATTGAGTCTGCCATGAAAACGCTAGAGGGCGTCACCCCAAGGGTCAGACATGACTCGGTGCTTGCACAGGGGATACCTTTACCTTTACCTTTACCTTTACATCTTTAAGAAAATGCCTGAACTTTCCAACACAACCTAAATTCTCTGTGAAGAAGAGCTTAGTTTGAATCCCAGTTTTGGTACCCCAAGGAGTCTCAAAGCAGCTTACATACACTCTCCCTTTCTCTCCCCACAACAGACACTCTGTGAGGTAGGTGAGGCTGAGAGAACTCTGAGAGAACTGTGATTGGCCAAAAGCTGCATGTGGAAGAGTGGGGAATGACAACCAGCGCTCTCTTAACCACTACACCAAGTGGTCCTTGTGAGACCATTTCATATCAATCATCCCTCTGACAATAATGTAGCACTGTTCTCATTATATATTCCAGACAGCGCCTTGGGGCCCCTTCTGCCCATCAACAGACCACCCCATGATTTCCTTTCCACTCACCTACCTTTCCACTCACCTTCCCTTGCTCTCAAGCCCTCCCACCACCTACTTTCACAGCTGCCTGTACCACATTCATGTCCTTTCTCTGATGTGTGCAACTGGTAGATCTGCTGATACGATTGCCAACAATGCCCCCATTCTGCACTTCCCATGAACATTTCCCCATCCATGCTGGTAAGTAGAGGCATGGGTGATAGAGCTTTTCTGAATGAATGGGCACATTGGTAGCAAAGGAGGTACATGGATGGGGGGAGGGGTTGGGGACAGGAGGTGTCACTAGGAGCTCTGGTCCCTGGAACCTGTTCAGCTCAAGGTGTACTGATACTAGGCCTACTTGTCCATCAAAAGTATTATATGAGAAAGTCAGGGAAATCCAAATTCTGATACAATTGCCTGGCTGACATGTCTTGGATTGGAGGGAATGAAAGGTGATTGTCTTGCTGGGACTGGGCAAAACCATACTGCGGTTTGCATATTTAATAAAACTGGGACTCAAAAGGAATACATGTATAAAGTTCTAAAAATGGAATAAACAATTTGTGAAATGGCAGGGTCTTGTTTTTAAAAGGAGACATGCCCAACCATTTCTGGATGCAAATAAGCCCAATGACAAGATGAGTAACCAAGGTGGGTAGCTATGTTAGTCTCTTTGTAGCAGTAGAAAAGAGCAAGAGGCTGGTAGCACTTTAAGGACTAACAACATATGAGCTTTCTTGAGTTACTGCTCACCTTCTGAAGAAGTGGACTCATGAAAGCTCATACCCTGCCACAAATTTTGTTAGTCTTTAAGATGAGAAGTGTGTTTGTGTCTATAGACATTCAAACAGGTGATTAAATACAATAATTCCAGACTCGCTCTTAGTTTGTAACAGCAAATTAAAACAGAAATTCAGTGGCACCTTACTACCTGAAGAAGTCACGAGTTATAACCATAGTGGTACCTTAAAGAGAAAATGTTTCCACCATAGCTCATTAACGTCTTCTGCTGGAGTGCATTTTGTTTTTATTTATGGTGCCATTGATCTTTTGTTTTCTAATCGAATACGGTGTCTTAGACGTGATTTAAAAAAAAATCTAGCAAGTACTCAATTTGCACATGTAGGAGCCAATACAGTAATTGGTAAGTGAACAGGGAATCTGCTTTTCTGTACAGATCTCCTTTGATGGATCAAGATGGTTACCTGTTTGCTGTAGAAACATGCACAAAAGTTAACCAAGGTGTCCCCTTTCCTCTGGATTACTATCAGAAAGCTCCCTGCAAAATGCCCCTGTCAAGTGGCATCCTTTTTATCTTTTGTGTTTCCAGTTTCATAAAATATACTTTATGAGATGGGAAGATAATGCTTTTGTTTATCTCACTCACAATCCCCATGCAATAAAAACAAGAATACTTAACTTTTGACTCTGCCTCTCATTGCTGATTTATAGAGCTGCCAGATATATTTAAAGAGTAGCAAAGGAAATGGCCATAACATTTAGTGCTCTGCAATCTTTTAGTGCCACTAATTAAGTTCGTGAAGTAGAGAGAGTAATGTTTGTCAATAAATGATGATAAAAGTCCAAGCTTCGCTGTGTCATAATAATGGTTAATACAAAACAATTCCATTCCTTGTGATTTAAAGTTTACAGAAACCAGGTAACAATGAGAAGGCCACACAAGTTCTACAGTGAGTGGTGTTTCTGAACAAGCCCATGTTCCTAAGTAGATAAAGACTGATGGATTATTGAATACAAAATGATCAAGATTGTTTGGCTACATTCTAGGATGCTAATACAAATTCTTTTCTTAAGTACTCCCATCCTCAAGAGAATAGGCATTATGAATGCCATTCATATTTTTTTTAAAAAAAAGAAATGTACACCTTCTATCTCTTTTAGTATCATAGATAATTTATGTTTCTTAATGCGTTCATTAGCTGTACTATATTCTGTCCCTCAGGCATACAAATTACACATATTTCAGGGGCAGCTTCTAAGAGAAATTTACCTCACTGAATGTTCTGAAAACTTTTGAAATCCACGAATATTGAGAGCATGTGTTTTTTTCCTCAATTATGTTGATGTTAATGGGCATAGCTTTTATTTGTCTTTATTGCCCTTTCTATAATTAATTGCCAAATCCATATGATGGAGCCCACACTGTATATAACACACCCAGCTGTATACATTTCCCTTGCTAAAGGCAATCAGCATTCAGATCTGACAAAAGTGATATGCAGCTGGAAGTGAGTGCTCCACAACAGTGTATGTCTTGCAGTATGGAGGGAACATACATCTCAATCAGTACACTCCTTAGATGTGGTGCACCCAGATCCAGTTTATCTTAGTGGTACATGTAGCCTGGGCTACGGGCCTCGCAGTTACAGGGGCCCAACAGTGCTGTACAGTTAGGGACCCTTCACACTGTGATTGTTAGGGGAGTCTTCATACCTATGAAGATTGTGGACCTCAAGAATGAAAAAAGAAGGAGCTGTCAATTGTTTCCGAAGTTCCAACTATGCCTGGGAAGAGTGCCATACTGTTAAAGCATGAGTAACAACACCAGTTGTGCTCTGCTAAGGCCCCATGAATCCTTAAACTGGCTCTGGCCAGGACTACTCATCAAGTTTGCAGATGACACCAAATTGGGAGGACTGGCAAATACTCCAGAAGATAGAGACAAGAGTTAAACGAGATCTGAACACAATGGAAAAATGGGCAAATGAGAACAAGATGCAATTTAATAAAGATAAGTGTAAAGTTCTGCATCTGGGTCAGAAAAATGAAAAGCATACCTACTGGATGGGGGATACGCTTCTAGGTAACATTGTGTGTGAACAAGACCTTGGAGTACTTGTGGATTGTAAACTAAACATAAACAGGCAGTGTGATGCAGCGGTAAAAAAGGTGAATGCCATTTTGGGCTGTATCAACAGAAGCATCACATCAAAATCACAAGATGCCATAGTCCCATTGTATACAGCACTAGTCAGACCACACCTGGAGTCCAGTGTGCAGTTCTGGAGGCCTCACTTCAAGAAGGACGTAGATAAAATTGAAAGGAGAGGAGAGGAGGATGATCTGGGGCCAAGGGACCAAGCCCTATGAAGATAGGTTGAGGGACTTGGGAATGTCTGGAGAAAAGGAGGTTGAGCCTGGAGAAAAGGAGGTTGAGAGGGGACATGATAGCCCTCTTTAAGTATTTGAAAGGTTGTCATTTGGAGGAGGACAGGATGCTGTTCCCATTGGCTGCAGAGGAGAGGACACACAGTAATGGGTTTAAACTACAAGTACAACGATATAGGCTAGATATCAGGGGGGGAAAATTCACAGTCAGAGTAGTTCAGCAGTGGAATAGGCTGCCTAAGGAGGTGGTGAGCTCCCCCTCACTGGCAGTCTTCAAGCAAAGGTTGGATACACACTTTTCTTGGATGCTTTAGGATGCTTTGGGCTGATCCTGCGTTGAGCAGGGGGTTGGACTAGGTGGCCAGTATGGCCCCTTCCAACTCTATGATTCTATGATTCTGGCACTGTTAATCCTTCTAATTCCCCTTCTGTGGACCTCCATGGACTATGAAAAGGGTAACTCTGCTTAGCAGTGCACTGTTAGTGTGAACAGAACAGAGTGGCATGCTTCATACCCTG
Source organism: Paroedura picta (assembly GCF_049243985.1). Lineage (NCBI taxonomy): Eukaryota > Metazoa > Chordata > Lepidosauria > Squamata > Gekkonidae > Paroedura > Paroedura picta. The sequence continues at coordinate 63,314,878 of NC_135376.1, read as the reverse complement.
AATCAAGATGAGTGAGAGCAAACTGAAGTAGGGCTATATAGAATCATACTCAGATTTATTCAATGGGGCTGGCTCCCCGGAAAGAGTTGTGAGGATTGCACTGTTGTTTTTCATTGCATACATTCTTGATATTTAAATTCTTAAATAGTATTAAAATCGAGGCTGACAAATAAGTCTTTCCTTTGGCCGAGCTATTCAGCTTTGCCTATTCAGGAACAGCACTGTCAAGACGGAGGATGGTGCTGTGAGGAATATGGGCTAGGTGAAGCGTTGCCAAACTGGGAACTGATCCATGCCTCCCGTGTTCCTCCAGATATGCTTCCAACAGGCTTCTATGTATATCAATGAATGCAGACTGTGGTGAAAAGATGAATAACAGGAGGGTTAAAAGCAACAGTTTCTTAGGGCGATCTCATCTCCTAAAGAGTGGCTGTCTGGGTTTCCTTTTGAAGTCCTCTGTGGCATGCCATGACAATAATGGGGAACCTGGGCTCCAAAAAAAACAAAATCACTTTGCTAAGAAGTGTGCAAAATACCAAAAGGTTGGCACCCAGCTTCAATATTTACTGAGTTTTGACTCCAATCCTTATTTGGGAGAATGTATGCCTGCCTACTGCAGCTATTAATAGTCAAATCGGAAGTTGAATGGTTTTTTTTTAAGTTCACTTCCCTCCTTTATGTCAATTATCAATAGTCCCCCCTCGAAGCCCTTAAAAGTGATTGATTGGGATGAGAGTTTCTCTAGTATAAATATTTTTTTAAAGTCATGTCTGGAAACATAGTAGCGTATCACCTGAATTTATCAATAATAAATTCTTCTCTTGCCTAAAACAGCAGGTAAGAAGACCAGTTACCAGAATGTCAGGCTCTCCCGTTTTACTAGCTCGTCTTTCATGATCCTTTCCGGCATTGGTCTATGATGAGCTTCAGAAGCATGTGAAAAGAGGGGGGTCAGATTCACCCTTGGCCCTCTCTGTCTAGCTGCCCTTCTTCTCTCTCCACAGGCTGCAGAAGAAGTCTTCCTCCCTGACCCAGTTTTGGACAGCTGTTATTCTGCTACTTCTGCAGAAAATGGCTGCTTTGAAAGATGGACTGCATGGCCTGCTAGTAAGGATGCCAGTCTGTAGTTGGGGATCCTCTAGTTTTACAGCTCATCTACAGGAAATAGAAATCAGTTCGCCTGTAGAAAATGGCTGCTTTGGAAGGTGAACTCCATAGAATTATACACTGTTGAAGCCCCAATTCCACCCCCAAAGTCTCCAGGCATTTTCCAACCCAAAGCTGGCAACCCTACTACTGAGGTCCCTACTCTCCCAGACTCCACCCTCAAAGCTCCACAGGTATTTCAGAATCTGGTCTTGACAACCTTATATGCAAGGCTAAATGTCTAACAGAACAGACAACTACAGTTACTCTCAATAAACTCCATGAACTCAAAGTGCATGTGTGTGTGTTGTATGTGTGTGGCTTCCTGTACTCTCTGCAAATTTATTTATTTTCTGCCATGTTGAAACACAGTTGTCCACATAACAACTTCCATTTCAAGGACAAAATGGCCCCTTGTTAATCTGACCTGTACTGGGAGACGTTTTCTCTAATGAAGCTGGAAAAAGGCAGAGGCAGTTAGAGTGTGTCCAAATGTGTTCTTTCAGTGTAACTTTATCTTCTCTCTAAAGGGTCAAGAGCATATACTATGGGGAAAATCACTTTTGAATGTCATTGCCTCTTATTCATATATTTGCTGTCCCTTTCTCAGTCCTAATTATTTACAATTGAGGAACCAAGATGCCTTGTAAATAACAGAATTCTACAGGGTTTCTGGTTTCCACCCCTTCCCCATATCTGAGATAAACAACATGGCACTAAAGCCCCATGGCTTCTTCCATAAGCAGGTTGGGAATGGGATGTTTCTTACTTAGGTCAGCAGTGACAATTATTAGAACTGGCATGTATAAACACAAAAGCAAAAGACATTAACAAGTCTATTCACCAAGGAATCTGCACCCTTTGGTTGGCAAAGAAGTTCCTTTAAATAACAGTAACATGTCCAAATTGTGTAAAATGTCAAGATTTTTGTATTCGTTAATTCCCAGCTCTGTGATGTGCGACATTCCCAGCTGTGTGCAAACTCCATGAGAGGATGCCATACAAATAGAAGAACCTTTCGGGGGCATTGGCTATTTCACAAAAGGCGGGTGGGTGAAAAAAGATCCAAAAATGCACTTATGTGAATTGCATTTATGAAGCATTCCCTTGCACACTCATTTGCTTCATATGCACTGGGGATTTGCAGCACTAATGTTCACTGCATGAACCGTCTTGCCAAAGAGAATAAATGTTTATCGTTTACCTTTAACACATTGTATATAAACCTCTATATAATATTTCAGAACCGTATATATGAACATGTGTTCTTTCTGCCATTTAAAAAAGCATGTCTTTTAAAGACATAGTTGCAAATGAAATACCAACAGGGGCAGGTTACTTCTTCCTGGAGATCAATTTGATCATTTCTAAGGCAAAGACTGGATCAATCCACTGGAACCTGTTGTGATGAGGACATAGTATTGTTACTACCTCTTGTAGATCTGAGAATGGAAAGTAATGTCCAACTATCTTACATAGGCTCAGTCATTAAGCTTTCTAAATGTCAACAAAAAAGTCCTACATTCCACAAGCCAGGCTGCTCCTGAAACTTTGAGAGGAAGGGAGTTGAAAAGTTGTGAGCATCTTTTCTGAAAAACATACAACTTCTTTTAAAGTGTACATTCAAGAACTCATCCTGCTCTTCTATTCATACAATATCTCTATGGATTTCAAACCCATTCACAGAAGATTGAGATTGTGTTTTCTCTCCTCACTCTTGCTCTTTAAATGGGATGTAGATAAGGAAATTCCTGGAGATTTGGGGATGGAACCAGGAGATGCAGAGTTAGTGAAGAGGAGGAAACTCAGCAGGATACAATACCAGAGAGCTCACCCTCCAAATCAGCCATTTTATCCAGGAGAGCTAATTTGTAAGTCTGGAAGATACCCAGGCCCCACCTGAAGGCTGCATGTTACTTTTGCTTAGAATTTCATGTTACATTTTCAAAATTAATCTAAAAATAGTGATGGGATGCCCTAAATGGGTCACTTTTCTATACAACACTATGGAGTAGATAAGAGGGTAAGAAAGGAGCCAATAGAGAACTACTCGATCATCCATACTTTTTCAGAGAATCTCTCTGCAATTTAAAAAGGCCAATTCAGGAACTCTCCCTGCTCATCTCCTTTCCAAATGCTTAATGCTGTAATCTTGTTCCAGTATTTGACCATCTCCACCTCCATTACATTTTGGGAAATAGATAGGTATTCTCTTGAAGAGAATGCTAGATTTTTAAAAAAAAATAAGAAGGAAGACTTGCATACAAATAACAATTGAACCTTCATTATTTCACTGTTTGTTTAAAATCCAGGATTCACACAAAAATTCCCTTTATATCTCTACTGCAGCATTTTTCAAACTGGGGTCTGGGGATCCAGAAGTTCTGTGAGAATATTCTAGTCTGTGAAGGCTTTTCCACACAGTGGTCAAAATGGCAAGACAGCTCCAACTTGCAATAGCATGATATAAAATCACACAACCGCATTCCTCCTCTCCATACTTTAAAGCCTTCCTGCCATGTTTTTCCCTACCCACATGCTGTGCAAAAAGCAAATGAGAGTTATGCACTCTTTCACTCACTGCTCCTTGGTCTGTCAATTTTAACTTGAAACTTGCACATAGCAATGTGTATTCTGTCCCATGAAAATAGATTGCCAAGTTAGTTAAAGACCCATCCCAAAAAATAAATAGCCAGCCAGCATTTCAAACAGCATAAGTTTCTTAGAGACTTATGCTGTTTGAAATGACAGGTGGGGAATCTGCCTCCTTCGTTGGGCAGAGAATTGAGTGGGGAGGGCGGGAGCGAAAGTGGGACAATGCAGAGCAGGCTACAGCATGTTTCACCCTCCATACCTTCTTTCTACTGTTTGTAGGCTGGTTGTTCACTGGGGGATCGCACATTTTAGGGTGGTGAATCCACTTTGTGCAATTCCCGAAGTAATGGGTTAAAATGGCGGAAATTGTGAGCCGGCTGCTGGCCAACCCCTGGAGGTAGGCAATGTCATATGGAGGGGCTGAAATGTGCAGCCTGTCTTTGGAGGCTGTGTGGCTACATTCTTGGAGAAAAATCCCAAATCTTTGGTAAAGACAGCAGGCAAGCTATCTTTACCAAAGACTCTTCAGGGGAAGGGGACAGAATCTGTTAGGTCTTACAGCTGCCTCCACCTACAGCTTCCAGAACAATTAACAACACTAGCTATTAAATCCATTGATAGGTTTCGGGGAAACAATATGTCTTCTCTCAGAGCTGTAATTGGACAATCATCATCAAAGATTTGCTGTCCTAATAGAGTATTCCTAGTTGTTCATGGCATGAAACTGTACTAATTTACACTAGTTTCCACTACTCTGCCACTCTGCGTATGTAGACAATGGCTAGTGGATGTTTGCAGTTGAATACTGGAAGTTGAGGTTTCGTGCAACAGTGCTCTTTATCTGTTTCTTTGATCATCAAGAAAACTTCACATGAACAGAGTAGGGAAGAACCCTTCCCACCTCTTTTTGTCTGAAACTTTCTTACTATCTGTGGTGCAAACTTTCACCCTATAAAGAGGTGAAATAGAATAAAACTTGGGTCAAGGCCTTTTGAACCGTAGCCCTATAGAATTGGCTATCATCCACAACCTGACATTGTAGGCCATGTACAGCCAATAAAAACACTTTTTTTCTTTCAGTGTCTAGTGGATATGGGTCTTGTTGTATTGTTCAGAAATATAAGGGATTAGAATACCCCACATGGTGCACACAGCTTGCTCTGAGCACTTTGAAAAGAGGCTGTCCAGAATATAATATGTGCTGAAGAGGGAAGATGAGAGTCCTTGAGGAACTGTAATTTAAAAATAGAATAAAATGGGGGTTCATAGGTAGCCAAAGTCAAAGAAACAGAGACCTGCTGCATACATGGATATGGAGCATCAAGGAAATGGAGAATAATCTCATTCATGGACTACTGTGCGATTTGCACTGCCATTTAAAGAATTAAGTCAATGCCAAAAATGAAAAAGAAAGGCAAGATATAAATATTATAAATAAATAATAAATAAAACCATTAGTAATTTAGCAGGGTCCATAAAAGATGTCTGTAATCAAATGATCTTTGGCTACTCATGTCTGTTTTGCACCGTAGCAATCCCTCAACACACAACAAACATGTTTTCTTTGTCTTTTGCTTGCCCGTTCTCTTAACCCAATGGGTCATTTATTTGTATATTTAAAAAATCTACTCCATTTTATCCCACGGGTGAGGTATTTATATAATCAGAAAAACAACACAGAGGCAACATGAAAAACACAAGGCAATAAAGATGTCATCAACTAAGTTGCTCAGAAGAACTTCCAGGAAAAATATTCAGTGTTCAGAGATAAAATCGTAGAATACACTCATTCGAATTAAGCCCTACATAAGATGATTGCTATACAATCCTGGGGAAATTGACCTTTTGTCTCCTTAATTTTGGCACCATTCCATGACTGGTACAAAGACCAAGAAGGCATGGAGGAGCGACCCAGATGGATGGGTAGGAAAGCAGGAAAGCAGTCTACCACAGACATTTAAGCTAGTGCAGTACATGTTCATACAACTTTGCCCCCCCAAAAAAATGTTTTCTATTCATTCTCAGTTTAACGTTTCCAATAAAAAAAAAACCCCGAGTGTCTATGTTTCCTTAAATTATACATATGAACAAAGATAAAGTGGTAACATACAATGATGTTTCTTTTCCAAATCCACCCTTGTCTTTCTTCTTTTAAATTACCAATGATCTCTGCAATCTCCCCATGACATACTGAACAATAACTCTCTTTCAAGAGAACAACAACCAAAAAGCCACTGAGAAATAGCGTGCAATATTTATAGTCATGCTGCCCCTCTAAAACTTCCCTTCCATCTTTCTTTCCCATGTGGGAACTACCTTGTAAAAATATAACCAGTCCATTTGCTAACCAGTGCTTGATCCAGAGATCTGCAAGTGCTCAGATGCACTCCTGAGGCTGGGCTTCACTCCAATGGAGGAACCCAGACCACATGCACAATTCACACCAATAAATCATAAGGTGGATACATATGCTTTCTTCCAGTCTCCCCATTTATAAGTGCATTCCTTTGTGGAAGCTGACAGGAGAAGATTGTTGTGTTGTTGTTTTGCCTTTGGCGGTCCACTTGCAATCACATTCTACATCTGTTTTGATTGTCAACCTAATTCTGAAAGCAGTCATCAGACTTCGTTAGATCTCCCATGAATATCCTGACAGGTTATAGCTTATTTCGGTGAGAACTAGCTCATCTGGTATAGGGTCCAAATGTACCTAAAATTGTCATCCTTGCAAGTAGGAATCCTGCGTCATAGCAGCACCAATTATAACTAATCCATAGGAAAACTTCCCCAAACAAAGATGCATACACTAGCCCACTTTTTTCCTTCCCTTCACCTTATTGCTGCTTTTCCTGTCGATGAGACTTGCCCTGTCCGTTGCTCATATTCCTCCTTCCCCTCCCCATGCAGTTGGTCTCAGCTGCACACGGGGCTCAGTTCATACACAGCTGCAGCAGCATCAGCAAGGTGAAGTGAGGGAGCTCTTCAGGGAGGGCAGAGCAAATTAAAGCTCACCGCAGGAAAGTTGTGCCCCTGGCACTGTTCTTATGCAACAGCTGCAGATACAACAACTATCATCTGACATTCTGACATATACGTTGAGCAAAGCAGCAAGCCAGCCAATGCCGACACAATCTCGCACAGGACTCCAAGTCCCAGCCTTAAGCAAAACAGGTGTATGACATCCTGTTGCTAGTCTTCAGAGGTTACGGGCATGAGCAGAGACATCTGAGAGGAGAACAGATGAAAATAACAAAGAAGGTTAGGGCTTGGGTTGACAAGCTCATTGATAATATTTTAGATGGAGCAGACCTGCATGTTGAGTACAAATTGCTCCTAATATCTCTTTGTAGACTGCAGGCCACAGCCAGAGAGGTAATGGGTTCATTATTCATTATTTTAGGCAAGCAAATTTCTGGGAAAAAAGAAGTCGACAGTAACCCAGAAGGCGCCAGGTTGTCGCTTGGGTTTTGACTCAAAAAGATGTTTGAGTACCAAAACAATATGGCTATCGAGTGTACCTCCATTGTACTCCTGCTTATAAGATTAAATAAATAGGGGACACTGGAATCCTTTAGTAAATATTTGTAGGGAATCCCTGCTTTGGCGAAGCACATTTTAATGCTCTGAGGCTAATTGACTGTTTGCTTGGAGGTATGTTTGTTGGCCAAGGCTGGTTAAAATTATCCTCACATCAGCAGAGGTGAATCCATCCCCTCTCCCCACCACAATAAAACGTTGTAAGCATATTCATTAAATAAATAGTGGAATAATTAAAAGAAAACAATGGAAAGAGACTTCCTTCTGCTATTGAACATTAGTTATGTTACATTCACCGTGGTCCAGTAAGGGAGCATCAACTGTCATTTTTATGAGCTCCCTGCTCCATTACACACAGCACATCAGGCTAATCAGCCTTTACCAAGTTGGCATATTTCTGGGAAAGAAAAAAAAAGTGTATTGAAGTATGGATATGTGCATATAAAAGATGCTATGAAGAGCACTGTTGGATATTAAAGTTAGCATCTGCTATTGTCTGGTTAACAATTGGCAATTAACAGTCAGCTTCCAGTATGGTTGATGAACCCACAGATGGCTTATGAGAAGTACACTCACTCTTATCGAGTATAATAACACAGTATATTATATTAGGAAAGCACAAGTTTAACCAGCAGAACATGAGGGAAAATTAAATAAAATAACAAAAAAGATATCTTTATCCTTTGTGCCTTTGTCCTTTCAACATGCTCTTGAGCATACACAAATCTCAAAAGAGCAGAGACAAAATTCTGAAATTATAAATGTTGCTGATTGGCTAGGTGAAGTTTAAAATGCAATATTGTTGCTCTAGTTGACCACTGATTTATTACAATTGCTGTGATTTAACCTATAAGATTCATTGGGAGCCAGTGTGGTGTAGTGGTTAGGAATGCGGACTTCTAATCTGGCATGCTGGGTTCGATTCTCCCCCACATGCAACCAGCTGGGTGACCTTGGGCTTGCCACGGCGCTGATAAAACTGTTCTGACCAAGCAGTAATATCAGGGGTCTCTCAACCTCACCCACCTCACTGGGTGTCTTTTGTGGGGAGAGGAAAGGGAAGGCGACTGTAAGCCACTTTGAGGTAGAAAAAAGCGGGATATAAGAACCAACTCTTCTTCTTCTTCTTCTTCTTCCTCTTCTTCTTCTTCTTCTTCTAAAAGAAATGTAAAGAAGCATTATATTCAGTGTTGGCACAACCTAGTAAAAATTAGTTGTCTCTAAATCCTGTTGTCTAAAATGGCTTAGACTTGATTAATTTGGTTTCAGTAGCATTTAAATGTAACTTTAATTTAAATGTTTACCATACATATACTGGCCATGGGAAAATCTATACATATATTATGGCAGGCTTTCTCACCCAGGATTTCATGAAGCCCTGGAAGGGTTTCCTGAATGGGTGAGAGTTAATTATTTTATATGCTTAAAAAAATTGTTAAACATTTATTAGGGTATATGACCGTGTTGACCCACCTACCCCTCTCAAAATGGCCAATGATGGGCCTGGAAGTGGTGGAAAGGGGAGGGGCCCCAGATGGGCATGTTCACAGTTATGCTTCCCAACCATATTCTGCACAATCATAACACTTTTAGGGTTTGTCGAAGCCTGAAGAATGTTTCAGGGGGTTCTCAATGGTAAAAAAGTTGAGAAAGGCTGTATTAGGATCATGCAGAAGAAGTCTAATTGACATGAACAGCCTTCCTACATGTGAACAGTCAACTGACAGCAATACGTCTGATACGAAGGGCTATGTGTGAAGTCTTGTTATCTAATATATATTTGGCAGACCGGGTAAAGATTGGTGATGTATAGCTTTAGAATCTATGTCAGAATACAGTTCGGCTTGTAACGGATTCTGAGATTGAATACAGGCTTGTAAAGTCTCTTTTTTGTTGAGATTATTCATATAAACAATTTACCACGTGAATCAGTTTTAACCACGACAGTGTCCCTGAGGCAGTGTCTCTGATGGCCCTACTTTGAGGGAATGTATAGTTCAAGGATAGCCCGTATTAACCTGCATCAGCCCAAAGTAATTGAACCCATGAACCCATGAAGCTGCCTTCTACAGAATCAGACACCTGGTCCATCAAAGTCAGTATTGTCTACGCAGACTGACAGCTGCTCTCCAGGGTTTCAGGTAGAGGTTTTTTTTCCACATCAGTTGTCTACTGCCTGCTCCTTTTAACTTGAGATGCTGGGGACGGATCCTGGAAGCCTCTGTATGCAAAGCAGAGGCTCTTCCACAAAGGATTTGCTTGGCCCCTATCCGAGTCCCAATTGGCAGGGATGAAAACCCATTGCTTGTAACTCCACAACATCAATAAATAGGATAAAGTTTCCCAGCCTGTAAAAAAATGGGGAATTGAAGATTGGCTTCTTCAGTGCAAACTCTTCATATAGCCTCTGGCATGACATTTGAAGGGCTGGAGTATATCATCAAAAGTACTTTGGAATGGGCATGCAAAAACAGTATGAAAAATAACATCTTCCCAGAGGGAAGAAAAACTAGAAACTCAGAACAGAAGCAGCCCCGTGTTCTACATTTATCACTATTCAGCATAAAGTCTTCACGCAGAAACATTGCTGTTGTCACTGTCAGTGGATGTGATTTTTCGCACCACCATTTTTTGACCAGTGCTGCTCTGCCACTGCTATTGTTTGTTGAGTCACAATATAACTTGAAACCTCAAATTGTCATGTTGCATTACTGCAACAATCCCTGCATTTGGTTCAGCACACTGGTTTGCCAGCCCAGAGCCTCACAGAAGCTTCATATCAGTTCCTAATTGCTCATTCTATAATTTTACATCTTCCGCTTACACAGATTCAACAGCTCTATGATTATGATTCCATTTTTCAACAGAGGCACAATGAGGAACTGCTGGACCTTTCCAAATATGCACCATCAAAGGCCTGATCCAAAATCCATTACAATCAATGGGAAATATTTCCATTGACAAACATATGGATTGGGATAAATAGTCCCGAATGTCGCACAACCCTATCCTACAGAGTTAGGAGTGCCGAGGTCCAGTGCAATTCATGTGCCTAACAAAGCATGGGGTTGGAGCAGCTTAAAAATTAAGTGTAGTTTAGGAATTAATTGAAATTTGCTAATGGCAATTGCAAACATCATATGTACTTTTCAGCAGTATACATTTATGAAATAAGTGTTTGCAAAATAGGATCAGCCCTTGCAATGTCATTCAGAGATAACAGTTAAGGGTGGCTTAATTATTTCATTGGTTTGGACTAGTCGAAAAGATTGTTTTTGTAGAATTCCATCCAAAGGAGCTTGTGAAAGAAACCCTTTTGGGTCCCCAAATCGCTGCCTGGATTTGCTCTCAACACCATAAACTTCTACTATCTGGCATGCCATTCAATGTTTGCTTATATGAGTGAATGGAGTATTCAGCTGAGTGAATTACCTCCACATGAAAAAAAACAACCCAAGCTCATCCAAGCCAGCATTCGGCATCCCAGAATTTGCAAAGCCGCCACCTGCACTCTGCCCTGATGAGATAAAGCCAAGCACTCTGCCTTTGATATTCCAAAGCTTTTCACCTTCCAGGTCACTTGCTCTGTACTAGAATGCAGGTTTCATTTAGAAATTCTCTCCCACATTACAAAGCCTCTGTTTAGATTTTTTTTTTTTTGGCTTCTGATGACAATGGTTATTTTTCTTCAGTTTATAAGCAAAGCTGAATTCCCATTTGCCAAGAATGATCCATCAGGTGCTTTATTACATCTGAAATTAGGTTTTTTAAACTGATTGTGGAACAAGAATGAAAATCGTTCAGCTGAAGTTTTGGGTTGTTTTTTTTTCTGTTTTTTTTTTGTTTTGTTTTGTTTTTTACCTTAACATTCTCATTAAAATTTGAAAGGAAAACGAAGTCCCTTTGTTTTCCTTTCAAATTTCAGTGAGAGTAGTAACATACATTAAACTAAAATTTAAAATGTTCATTCTTCTTCTGCATTCAGTCTAGAAACATGTAATGTGACATGATACATAATGGCCTATTATGCATGGTGTTTTCCCTTACTTTCACTGGGCATGTCCATGAGATTTTCTTTTTGCATTCTGAATTTTCCCTGACTTTCACTGTGTTTTCTTTTTCATTCTGCATTGATTTTCCTCCCTTTATCACTCAGTTTGCCTTCTGGTCATTGTTTTCCTAAGTTTTCTAAGTGATTTTGCACTGATCCATTGTTTCACTTCCAAGCCGAGGGTAATTTTAAAGGGTATAGATGCACTCAGATTTCCCCCTCCCACCCCTTTGCTGTCCCTCAAAAGTCATTCCCCGCCCACATTGAAGTTATTCCACTCACTCTGTACCTTCCACCATTCATCAGTGTGCAAGCTCCATTGATTACTTTTCTTCTTGCTTTACTTTGTTCTTTTTTTTACAAGTGGCATGTGTTTAGTAATAATATGGGACTATCACTAGTCTGAGATTGCTGAGAAGAAAAAAGAAATGATGGTGAGGGGGGGATGTGCTTCTCTGGTAGCTCCTTGAGAAGCCTCTTCACAAGTTTTAAAAGGTGGAAGGGAGAGGGACAGATCTACAATGAAAGAAGGGGGAAGGCGAAATGTGGTTCACAGTGGCCAATAACACCAGAGAGAATCTACTAGACTGTGGCAATAAGAAAAGGGAGCTTTGTAGCTACTCTAGGCAGTTTCAAAAACAGTTTGGTCAGTATCAGGATTTTTAAAAAATCCTGTCTTCCTTCCTGTTCCCTTTAATTCAAGGATTTAAATGGAAGGCATTTATTTTACGCTACTGTGCTGCTGCAATCAGGCAATTGCGTAATAAAAAAAAAACTTTGGACACCACCGATCACATGTCATAAATGACATTTATGCCCCAATTAAGAGCAACTGTGTTTTTAACATTGTAGTTGTAGAATAAATACACAGAAGAAAAAAGAATGATACATACAGCAGGCACAGAATCCAAAGTCAGCCTTCTAAGGCTTGACTGCCTGGGTTCTCTTCAGTAAGCTATACGTGCATAATAGGCCAGTATCTAAATGAGGCACAGTGAGTACTTTTTACTTTGATTAAAACAGAGAGATGCTTTCTATTGTCTACCTTATGGTTCCTATTTAGAGGGAAGAATACTTGTTCACATTCTGCTTTATGGGTATTCATTTTTAACTAACCATTCAAAAGCCAAAGGTTCCATTCTTTGCATTTTCCCACAGAGAAACAAAACTAAATTTAGACTTTGGAGCCTGTTAGGGAGAAGGCGCTCATGTAATGTTGTTCCACTTTGGCAATGTTTTGTTCTCTGGAAGCCGCAGCACTCCTCTGTCCCTGCAGTATCTTGGTGCGAGTCCATGAAGACGGCTAACAGGACACATGCCAGATCTTGAAGAGTTAAGAGCCATGTTAAGAGCAGAGCTCAAATTTATTGCATTTCAATATTGACTTCTTTCCATTTTGAAGCCACTTTAAATAAATAAAAAATGGCTGCCATGAAGGAGCCTGGATTTTGCATCTGCCTCCTGCTAAAAGGCAAAGCCTGGATAAAGATGTAAATTGTTTAACAGCCAATCTGGATAAGGAATAGTACTCAAAAAAACATAATACCTCTGAAAGGCTGGAGGCAAGATTTGTTTTTAAACAGTTTTCACTGTCATCGATGTCACCAATTTGAAGCTTGTCTTGTTTACCGGATGAAGGTTTCACACTGTGTCAGTGTTCTGCCAGGATTCTGCATTAAAATGAGCAGTTAGTACAAGTCAGCCATAAACATGGCAGATCTGTTAGACTGGCAGAAGCCACTGCAAGCTCCCTGGTGCCGCTTTTAAGCACTTGGCATGCTGTTAGCTCAAACTGGAGAGGGGGCTGTGTGCATCATTTGGGCCTGAGTGCAATGCACTTGAAATAATTACTTTAATCAGCAAAAGTTAATTACTTTAAATCATAAATTAATGGCGGAGCATTTGGCAGCGCCTGATGTGTGTGGCGAAGCTGTCAAGCAAAAATCACAGGTGAACCTGCGACCCCTTCTCAATATCACGGGATGGAAGAAAGGCGCTCACCTACTGTGTGCCGCACTCCGGCTACATTAAAAGGAACCCTTTGTAAGGCAGAGAACAGCCACCTTAAACTGTCACCTATAAAAAAGGGACTATAAACAAGCAGATTGCTGCTAAGCAGGTGCTGCTGGAGGAGTTGGCCCTTGATAATAATAAGATGTTAAAATGGCATCTGCCTTTATTTTATAGCACAATTGGAAAGATGGTTAAAAGTAATAAAGCCAGCTGATATGTTTTATGAGTTAGTAGTTAGCAGTGTTTACTGTGGGTGAGCACAAGATTCCGGAGAAGATACAGTGCATTGAAAATGGCACATTGAGACATTTATTAAGGAGAGCAGCATTATGCTTAAGTGTCAGGGATTCTGGCTGGAAATCTGGAGGTATCAGGATTCTCCGAGGGAGTGCCATGTTATTTCCGGTACTACAGTACTTCCATTAATAATGAACATCGGCACGTCAAAGTAGCAGGCAAACAATGGGCAAATGATCCAGGCAGCTAGTTTAAAGCAATGCTGAGGTTCATGACAACATAAACTGAAAGAAAGATGTGGTTTCCGCTCTTATATTGGTACTACCATCCTGCAAAGAACAGTGCATGGGCCAAACTCGATATAATGTTGGGAGTCCTTAAACTGATCTACCCAACAGACCTTTAAAAGTAGAAACTGTGGTCGGCCTGTGTTTGAGGCAGTGCCATGAGTAAGGGGGAGGTGTGATAGTTTCCCTGCATATTTTGTTTCCCCACATATTTATTTTATTTGAGGTAAAGTCTTAATATTTTCACACACACCCTCAGCTGGAGGCAAAGAGAAGAAAATAGAAGCCAGAATGGTCAGTTCCTCCACCTGGAAACTATGTGGCTGCCATTTCCATTTTTTAAATGCTGAGTAGATCTATACATCATCGTGGCTGGATGGATCTCCCATAGTTTGTCCTGTTAGAGGAGATATTTTTTGTTTGTCCTGCTGGTATCTGTGGAATACATCTTTGCCATACAAGACTGACTGTGCAGCTTTGGAAGAATGAATGCAGAAAGGATACCACATTCTCTAGCACCATCCTGGCTGGCACCTTGAGGGTTCCCTGGCAAGCAATGTCAAGCCCATCAAGGCAAAGAATTTGAAATGATTGAAAACCCTATAATTTTTTATTATAAATTTGTGTTAAGAATTGCCTGAATTTGGTCTGCACATTCACTCATTATCTCATTAGTGATAGGCATATGACAATGTGTCGTTTATTGTCCGGCATCTGGCATGTTAATCTACAAACTAATTTTATTTTATGGCAAACAAGTTTTCAAAGTTGTAAACCAAAATGGCAAAGTGAAACAAAGTGTTTGACTCTGCAAAACATGCATGTTTTAATTGGGTAGGGGGAAATGTGATTCAAATACAAGAGATCAAAACTAGCAGCAGCAGAAATTATGTCAAAATTAAGTTTGGGTAACTTCGTATTTTCAGATACAAACGGAATATCTAAAAAATTGATTTTATTTGAGGTAAAGGCTTAATATTTGAAGGCATTATAAATCTCTTCGCAGTTCTCATTGGCGTTATCACAGTTCTTAGATTATGAACTCTATCAAAATGTTAAGATATTTGAAAGCCCTACATTAGTTAGATTTTCTTTTCCATCTAACAGCCCTTTAGTCCATGGCCATGTGATGAATAAAGAGTACCATTTTAACAAGGTATGAATTGATGCAGAGGGCATAGAGCTGTATAGGGATCTGGTGGCACTATCTGCCTATGCACATGGTGAAAATTTTACCGAAGAAATGTAGACAATAAGAAACCTAGGTGTAAACTGCACAGAGCTTTTATTCCAATCCCAGATAGATTCAGTCCCTGCCCTCTACACAGAATGTGATTTCCGTTTTGATTTGGGACTATTTAAAATTTCCTTCTGCAGCAAGAAGGATTGATCCAGAGTGACCCTACCTTTATTGTGCAATATCTTAGAGTGGTTTTAATCCTGAATATATTATAAAATTGCATTGTTTTGAATCTGGGCTCTCCTCTGTGGTAGAAGACCCGTGATTGGCCACAGGTGGTCATGTGATGAATTTGCCTTAAAGGAGTAGCCCCTAATTTCTCTCAACTTCTGTCGGTCCTGGATTTTTTCTCCCTTCTCTGCCTTTTTCGTTCTTCTCCCCCTTCCCTCCAAGAAAAGAAAGAGGCTCCCTGCTTGGTTCCTCCCCCCCTTTAAGAAAAGAAAGAAAGAGGCTTGGCTCCCCCCCCCCTTCTGAACTACCCTAACCACGTGCAGAAGATTTTCCTGTTTCAATGGGGAGGGGGGGGGAGGAAGATCCGAGTTCAAAGCGATCTGAATTCAACAGGATTGACAATGGAATAAACAAAGTAATTGCAGACTCTGCCCTGGACAGCTGAGGCATAATGTGAATGGCCTTTGTGATGTCTCTGAAAACTGTGCTGTATTGAAGGGAAAAAACTCTGTGTTTTTGTCCCTGCTTTGTCACTTAGCATTGATTCTGATGAGGAAAATGGTGTACAGTAGTGGAGCAATGAGAAGTGCTACAGTGGACTCTTTTCCTTGTGCATGATTGCCATACATACATAAAGTACTGGTTCCAAATGTGCACATACAAAACTCATTCATGCAGATTTCATGAGTAGCGGATAGCCAGAGGTTTAAAGGCAGTCAAAATGAACAACTGCTTGGAATTCAAATGAATGTTTCTGATCAGTTTTTCAGGACATCCTGCTTTGTGGACATCCCTCGGGCTGTAGTAAATAGAATGGCCAATCTCATTTCTCCAAGTCAAACCCCCCAGCCTTGTTGACCCTGTGGGCACTTTTGGAGATTTTGATAGCACTGAGTGGATGCCACAAGGACCAGTAATGTCCATGTGGGAGGATGAAATCTTACCAGGACGGCAGTCGCACAATGTCATAATGTCTTTTCTATTTGTATAACTGAAAGTGTTGTCCCTGTGTTGAAGGACGGTGGTCCCTAACCACCGGGCTGCGGCCCGATGCCGGGCCACAAAGGCCTTGGCACTGGGCCGCAGCTCCCTGCCTCCGCAGGGCCGCACCGGACCACGCATGTGCATTTGCACCATGCGCAGCCGCAAATGGACATATGCGGCACTCATGCACATGAGCGCATGTGCGGCCAGGTCACGCATGGCACAAATGCACATGTGAGACCCAGCTGCGCATGTGCAGCATGTGCGGCATGCACGGCAGGTGATCGCCCTCCCCGCTGCCGCCAGTTCACAGCCTGAAAAAGGATATTCTCATTTCCCACAAACTTTTAAAACACAGAGTTGGTGGGAAATGAAAGAGCATTTGGTCAAATGATGATGTATCTTCTGGTTTTGCAACTGGAAATGATTTATGGTATTGAGTCCCAGTGGGGAATGGAGGTGTTTTGGGGTTTGTGGGGGGGGGGGCTGCCAGGAGGGGGCAAGTGGTATACCTAGCACCAAATGGCTTTGTTCTGTGTTCTTATGAGTAAGTCATATGAGGTTTGCAATTTGCAATCTGAGAAGTGAGGAATACATTGGGGGTAACCATCACAGCAATTGCAGCAGGAAAAATACTGCTGATGTTTTTGGGACTGGGAAGATGTAGATGTAGTATTCCATTCACAATTTTGTAACTAGATACACCAATTAATTGTAGTGTCATTTAGCAATTATGATGCACACTAAATGGAAATCCTGCACAAGTTGAGTTTCCATGATTATCTAATCAACTAGTAAATAAGCCCGCTGCAGGCCTAATGCAGCAGGCGCTAGTGGGTCCTTGGAGGCGGCGGGGCCGGCGCGGGCGTGGGGCAGGGTGGGGCGGCTCTTCCGGGACGCGGGAGTCTGGGAGGGCGATGGGGCCGCGGCATGCTGCGGCGTGCTGCGGCGTGCTGCGGGTCGGCCGGTCCGCATGGAGTTGGGGAGCGGGCAAGTCGGGCAGCGACGAGTACGTTCGGATGTGGGGCGGTGTGTCATGGCTCAGCGGGCCCCCACGGTGTGCTGGCTACCTGGGGCGGCATCAGCGGAGCGGTGAGGAGCCAAGGCGTCAGCGGCTGGGTGTGGAGGCTGGTAGCTGGCATTGGAGAGGTGAGTGGAGTGATGCCAGCGTGCGTGCGGCTGCGGGCGAGGAGGAAGGGGGCGGGGCGGGAGGCGCTTTGCGCCTCTGATTAGGCAGGCCAGTGTGAAGGACCCAATTGCAAGCCACGCACAAATGGGCCCTTGGGGCAGGAGTGACAATCGGAGGGTCCAATCGGCAGGCGCAAAGCCCTCCAATTGTCACTCTGGGGGAAGGGGCCTATGGGCACCCTTCCCCATCACAGACAGGGCCCACCTTAGGTGCCCTTAACGGATTATATTATCCACTCCGCCAGGAGCGGTTAAAGATTATATATTTCCATTAAAGATTATACATTTCTTTTAAATTATGTTTAAAAGACTGAATTGTCATCAAAAACACAGTAGGAGCTATAGGGGGAGAGAAGGGCAGGGGAGGGAAAAAATCATAAGTGCAAAGTGACCAACCTTTTTTTTTTTTAAGGAAAGGAACTTCATGAGCTGTCTGAAAGGGGCCTCAGAATGGAAGTTTTGTTCAGTCCAAACCTCCAAAGAAAGAAATGCATTTCTTTATAGATCCCTTACTCCAATTGACTAGAGACTTATGGGAAGTTCACCTGCTTGTTAGATGTATCTAGCCACTCTAGCCTCGCTACAAAACGCTCTTACTTAGGGCCTGGCTAGCCAAGGCACACGCGATCTCATCAGTTTCTGGAAGTTAAGCAGGGACATCCTTGTATTTGAATGGGAGACCTTGAAGGAAAACTGGGGTCATGGAAACAGGCAATTGCAAAGCTCCTCTGAATATCTCTTGTCTGGCTGTCAGACTGTCCTACAATTGAAGGATCTTCTGGCTACACTACACAAATGTCATACATCCCCACCAACTCTTGGCTACACTACACAATGCATATGGGTCCATATGGGAAGGGGCGGTATATAAATTTAATAATAATAATAAAATAAATAATAGGGAAAAAATGGAACCTGCATAATTCTAATATGGGGGGGGGGGGGGTGAGCCTGAATCCTAAAGCAATCCTGGCAGACCCAAATAACATGGAATACCAGTATTTATGCCCTTCCCCACATCCAAATTTATGTTGGCTGCCTTACCACCCTGCGCCACAGGAACGCTTCATGTACAGTCTACCATCCAAAATACAGCTAAATGTGCTCTAATGTATGTAAACATGCTACCAAATTATCAGAACATGATTGAAAGAGGATGAGTCAAAATATTCCCATAGAAATGCTGTAGAAAATAGTCAGCACTCAGAAGCTAAGCATGGTTAGTATTTGGATGGGAGACCCCCAAGAAAGCCTGGGGTAGCTATGCAGAAGAAGGCAATGACCAACCACCTCTGCTCATCCATTGTCTTGACCACCCCCATTATGGGTTGCCATGACACAGCTGCAGCTTTAGCACTTGATTATTACCTTAGGAAACTCTAGAAGGACATGTGTTTGTGATGGTGAATATTACTCTGCTATTTTGTGGGGAAACAAAGCTCTGAAAAACTATGTTGTGATTCTGGAGCCTCAGACATAATTCATCAGAGGCAACATAAATTATATTCCCAGATTCTTCTTCAAAATGATTCCTGTCTTTTCCAACTATTTCGGAGAACAATTATCCTTCTTCCCCCCCCCCCAATTTATTGATTTGTACATGTTATTTGAGGGCCTCTTGTAGCGCAGAGTGGTAAGGCAGCAGACATGCAGACTAAAAGCTCTGCCCATGAGGCTGAGAGTTCAATCCCAGCAGCTGGGTCAAAGTTGACTCAGCCTTCCATCCTTCCGAGGTCGGTAAAATGAGTACCCAGCTTGCTGGCGGGTAAATGGTAATGACTAGGGAAGGCACTGGCAAACCACCCTGTATTGAGTCTGCCATGAAAACGCTAGAGGGCATCACCCCAAGGGTCAGACATGACCCAGTGCTTCCACAGGGGAAACCTTTACCTTTTTACATGTTATTTGTTCACATTTTTGCTCCCAGGTACATTCACAAGGCCTAAAAAAACAGAATTGCAAATGGTTATAAATCAGGGATTGCAAGCCACTCAGTTTAAGAGCACAACAAACATGTTGTGCAGGATCTGGTGCTCAGTCTGTTACAAAGCAAAGTATAACAACTTGAATTTCAACTTTTCATTACATAAATGCCAATTATCTTGTGCCAACAGTGCGTTGCAATGCAAGTGTATGTACACGGATATGCACAGCAGCTTAATTATGGTAGTGTCAGCACCACTCATTTAAATTATTAAATTACATCATTGCTGCCAAAACATCCAGATAACATCTAGAAACTGTCAGCCCATCCAACTTTGATCTTTATTTATGTTTTTCTCTGTTCTCTGCTCAGGGCATTCTTTTACAATACTGTTGTATTAATATTCTATTGTAGATGTTCATTGAAGAAACTTGATGCAAAGGATGGACTTAACAGAAGCATTCTTTTCTGGTTTTCCGCCTCTTGTCCTCAGTGCCTAGGCTGCTTCAAATTAAGGGGAATCCGGCGTCAGGAGGCATTGCTATTTTAATCATTCCAATGTGTCCAGTGTGGGAGATGAACTCAAAAGGTGAATATTAAAAGTAGTTGTGGAATTCAGTCATTTCACGAATGAACACATAATAGCCAAAGGCAAAACCGGAAGGCAACTTCACTTCCAATCAGTGTTTCCATTTTATTGAAACCAGATTGGAATTCCTGGAAAGAAGCCTACATATCACATCTTTAATACTAATTTTCATATACTCCAGTAAAACTGTCAGGGTGAATCAGTTGTTGAAGAAAGCTTCCTGTATAATTTACAGATGTGCCTCCCTGTAGCCCATTATTTAGTCCAGAATCAGAAACATATTTTTGATCGTGCATGTAGTTTTCCCTTCACTTGAGTGGGCTTTTCACCGGTTCTAATTTGTTGATTAAAATTGGCTTTTTAACATTGGGGTGATCCTCTCAATGTGCATTGTTCTTTGCAACCATCACAGCTTCTCTTCCTAGGTGTTGTGGTTGAGTCTTCTGGGTACGTCAAGGCATTATGACTCAATTGTAAGGGATGTCTCTATGTCCCCTTCACCGCTAGCACCAGCCCACAAAGAGAAAGTAAAGAAAAGAAAAATCAATTAGTGCCTAGTGTGGGAGGAAGTTGTTTTCATGAAAATAAATATAGCCTTTCCACAACCGTATTTTTCAAGCCTGCATTTTGAAAATCAAAAGCTACTTTGGATGTAAATAAAAGTAGCCAAGCCACTTTGTAGAAACAGATCAAAGCATGCTGCACTTTTATACTAGCAGCCATGTTTGTTTGTTTGTTTGCTTGTGTGTGTGTGTGTGTGTGTGTGAGAGAGAGAGAGAGAGAGAGAGAGAGAGAGAGAGAGAGAGAGAAGAGAGAGAGAGAGAATGTGTTTGGGTGGGGTCACAGCATTTGCCATTCTCCCAAGATGTTCTGCCAAACTCCTTCTGTGAAAACGTTTAAGAAGCAAGGAGCACAAGCATATTTTTCAAATTCCTCACATTTGTTTTTCAAAAAAAATTCCCGCAAGCATGACATTATGAAATGTGTTATTGTTCTTGTGCATGAAAAGAAGATACAGGAGGTGATCTTTGAGAGTATGGGCCATTTCACAGGGCAAATGCTTTGGGGTAATGGTTGAAGAGCTTGGGTCATTGTAGCAGTCCATTTGCGCTGTTCTGGTTTAGGTGGTATCAGCACTTCCATCCGAGTTCCATTAGTTGGGCTTTATAATTCATCTGTACAAATTTGCTCAGGCTGCAACAATGTGGCAGTCCCCCCCCCCCTCCCAGTTGTTTAAAAAGCATGGTTAGGCTCTTTTTAAAAGTATTTTCTGACAAGGGTATAAAATGTTTATTGGTTTAAGACATTTCATGCTTGTAAAGTTTTTAAATACTCTTTGTTATAAAAACAGTTCTTTTAAAAAAAACTTAGAAAAGCTTCTCTGGAGACTAAACATTAAACACGGACGAAACCACAGGAATAAGTAGGCGCTCCCTTGGCTGACTGTACATACACTGTGTACTTTGAGCCACTGGACTGGCATAATGGAAAACGCTCATTTGAGAGCAGCAGGATGTGAACAGGTAGGTTCTTCAGGTCATATTGTTGCATATTTGACAACCATGTGTGGGAAACCTGTTCAGTATCATCTCCTATATAGCAGGCTGGAATGTCATCCCTTCTATATCGCAAGGGCAAGGGAAATGAAACTATGCAGCATTCTGCAAGAGATGTACAATGCATGCATGGCCTTCTGACTTCTGATTTTGTTTAAGGGCCATGCTGCATTTTCACCCACAACAAACCAGAGAGCAAGAAGGAGGAGACTGGGAAATTTCATGTTCTCCAGCAGCTAATGAGATCTGACTACATGAAAGCAAAATCAGAAGGACAAAGCCATGTCAGAGTGAGGGCAATACTCCCAGTCCTTTTTCTGAATGGGTGCTAATTCCCCCTTCCTATTTTTCTTTGCTTCCAATAGCTTGTCATGGGTTGCCTGTCCTAGCCTGCAGCACTATGACATTCTTAAATGAATAGGCCATTGTGTGGTACTAAAGAAAAAAAAACAAACAAACCAGGGAAAATAGCACAGCCACAGATAGTTGTCTGGAAGATGTGCCTCACCATCCTAACTTTCAACAGCCATAGTGATGAGTCAACAGGAACTACAATCTGAAAGACTGTACAGGTCCCATTGGAGAGGCAGCTAAATCTAATTAATCTAGGACAACTTGTTCCCACAGTCTGAAAGAAGCAGTTTCCATTCTATCTTCCCCATGGTTCTGTAATGTGATACAAATTAGTTTGGGCTGTGCTGCCATTCTGGCCATAACACTGTGCCTTCGTCAAACTCACATTCATGTGTTGCACCCTCCTTCTGGGTTACAGGGATCTGCGCCAAACACTGGAGAAGTCAAAGACAATGCAAAGGGTTAGGGGTAATAAAAACAATCTTTTTGTCACATATTGCATTGATTGAAAGTGTCTTGGCAAATTCTTCTCTCTTCCCAAAACCTGAACAATCACATAAAACAAAGTATGCCATGACTATATGGAATATACCATTTCAGCATTGTGAAGGAAGTTTAGATCCAAAGTTTCATTTTCACATAACTGCTGTTCACGATACCAGACGGGGGAAAGGTCTTGCCATAGATTGCAATGAGAAAAGCCTACATCCCTTTAAATCTAGAGATGAAATTCCTAAAGTTCCTCTTGAACCTAGAAATATGTAGTCAGAGAACAAAATTTTAGGGGCTCAGCAATCACAATCAAAGTATTGGAACTTAAGAACCTCAGCTACGCTTGCCACAGGAATGCTGCCAAAGATGGTATCACTAGAAATCAGTTTTCCACATGGGTCACTCTCATCACAGTGACCAGCTACACATAGAAACAGACTCACCCGCCATGCTCAAAAGGATGACCCACCCAGTGAGAGTTTCTGAATGAGAGCCAGCATGGTGCAGTGATTTAAAGTGGTGGCCATTTGTCTGGAGAGCCAGGTTTGTTTCTGCAATCCTCTCCATACAGCCAGCTGGGTGACCTTGGGCATCTACCTCATCTACTTCACAGGGTGTCCTTTGAGGAGGGAGGAAGGGTAGGTGATTGTAAGCTGAACTGAGACTCCTTTGGGTAGTAAGAAGCAAGGTAAAAACCCCTCCCCCAGCTCTTCTGAATATTATATGGCTAAAGAAGTTGCCACAGGAATGCTGTTTTCAGTGGCATCACAAGCTGAGCACAAGCATTAAGATGATGCACCTTACAGACACATCTGCCTGCCTTGTGACTGTAGCTCATTTTCTCAGTCTACATAGGAACTGGATCTCATCTGGAAATTTAAGTTTGCATGTCTTGCTATATAACAGGTAAAGTAATAAATCACAAAGGTATTTGCAATTACAAAATTTGTGCAGGAAAATAAAAACAGGCCTATATTCAAGAACGTATGAAGCTGCCTTATACAGAATCAAACCATTGCTCTTTTTACCCACACCTGCCACCTGTGGCATACAAAGCAGATGTTCTACCAGTGACCAGGCCCTCTCCTCAGGAATAAAAGATGTTTAATCATTGTGCAGTTCATCAGGAAAGGTGATGTAGACATCAAATGAATGAATGAATGAATGAATGAATGAATGAATGAATGAATGAATAAATAAATAAATAAATAAATAAATAAATAAATAAATAAATATTGCAAACCTTACGGCATCGAGACAGTTCACTCCCCGGACTTCCAGTTAAACGGATCAAGTTGTAGATAATGTGAAGGGCTTCCCCCCCACACCCAAGACCCTACAGAGCTGCTGCAAGTCAGAGTGGGCCAGACAGATTTTGATAGACCAATGGTCTGTATCAGTATTAGGCCCTTTTGTATGTTCGAGGGAGGAAACTATCTGATTATCCCCCCCCCCCCATGCTGGACACTTTGCATTGAAAACTTGAGTACAATTCAAGAGGCTGGTTATTTCCTATGAAGCCCTAAATGGTATGCAGCCAGGGTACTTAATGGACTATCTCCTTCCAAATGACCTGCTTGGCAGCTAACACCTTCAACAGATGCCCTGTTGGGTGAACGATAAGGACAGGGCTTTTCCTCTAATGGTGCCTATATTGTGCAATGTCCTCTGATGCTAGTTACCAGGTGGCAATATTCCTTTGCCTTACTGTGTAGAAATTCCTGCAGAAGTTCACTTTCTTCAACCTTCAATAAGTTAACATTGGTTGCTTTTGATGTTCTGTTATCAGTGCTAGATTGGTAGTGCCAATTAATATTATTTTGTTGCTCCTAAAGTGTCTTTCGTCAACATATTTTATTGGTTTTGTTGATGTTTTGTTTATTCTTTGTATCAAGAAGTTTGTTGTGTTGGGTTTTTGTTTTTTGTTTTTCAAATGATGGTTGCAAGCAGAGAATAGTAGATACAGGAAATAAATCAATAAATCACAGGCCTCAGAGGCAGGAGACCACAGCATCACACCAGGTATCCAGTCTGAATACATTTATTTAGACTATTTATATATATCAGAGCCTCTTGTGGCGCAGAGTGGTAAGCGGCAGAAATGCTGTATGAAGCTGTCTGTCCGTGAGGTTGGGAGTTCGATCCCAGCAGCCCGTTCAAGGTTGACTCAGCCTTCCATCCTTCCGAGGTTGGTAAAATGAGTACTCAGCTTGCTGCTGGGGGGTAAAATGGTAATGATTGGGGAAGGCACTGGCAAGGCCACCCTGTACTGAGTCTGCCATGAAAATGCTGGAGGGCGTCACCCCAAGGGTCAGACATGACTCGGTGCTTGCACGGGGGATACCTTTACCTTTACCTTTACCATCTTATATACCTCACCCCTTCTCCCAGCACATCTAGTACCTAGATGACTCTAAGGTAAAGGTAAAGGTATCCCCTGTGCAAGCACCGAGTCATGTCTGACCCTTGGGGTGACGCCCTCTAGCGTTTTCATGGCAGACTCAATACTGGGTGGTTTGCCAGTGCCTTCCCCAGTCATTACCGTTTACCCCCCAGCAAGCTGGGTACTCATTTTACCGACCTCGGAAGGATGGAAGGCTGAGTCAACCTTGAGCCGGCTGCTGGGATTGAACTCATGGGCAAAGCTTTCAGGCGGCTGCCTTACCACTCTGCGCCACAAGAGGCTCTTATAGATTACTCTAGGGGATCATATAAAAAGGAGACTTCCAGGTCAGGGTTAGAATCACAGAATCATAGGACTGTAAGGGACCATACAGGCCATCTACTCCAACCCCCTGCTCAGTGCAAGAACAGCCTTTCATGAAAATCTGGTTGAGAAAGTCTGGCCTAAAACATCCATGATAAGTATCTGTCCAGCCACTGCTCAAAAACTATCACTGAGGGGGATCTCAACACCACCTTTGGTAGCCCATTTCACTGCTGAACTACTTTAACAGTGAAAAATGTTTTCCTGAT
The DNA here is from genome assembly GCF_049243985.1 of Paroedura picta. Lineage (NCBI taxonomy): Eukaryota > Metazoa > Chordata > Lepidosauria > Squamata > Gekkonidae > Paroedura > Paroedura picta. The sequence continues at coordinate 63,289,538 of NC_135376.1, read as the reverse complement.
ATCTACCCCGTACCATTCTACACATAGTTTAAAACCCATAATTGCAGGTCTTATTCTGTGATACCAACAGAAACTGCTCCATGCCTTCCTCCAGGTGACAACCTTTCAAATATTTAAAGAGCAAACAGGTCCCCTCTCAGCCTCCTCTTATCCAGGCTGAACATTCCCAAGTTCACATGGCTTGGACAGGGGAGGTGAGCAGACCAGCTGGTATGAGCTTGGGATAGGGTATAAAGTAAACTAAAACAAGTTTCCAATTTTGAGGGAAATGGGGAGGGTCATATTTTTATTTTGAGAACATGCAGATTTGAGAAACTAACAAAAGATGCAGATCATTGTCATGAACTAAACACCCTGGGAGCATATAAATGGACCATTAAGATGGGGCCTGCTAAAAAATTAATGGGATGAAATAAAGAATCCTTTTCAGGAAGGAGACTACTGAATTAGATGCACTACTTGAATTAAGCATCATAGTGTTCTAAAGGCCAATTCCACACGGGCAGAAAAGGCCAAAAGGGCAGCTATATGGAGGTGGGGACAAATCCCTGTATCCATATGATGGTGCTGCCAGGCTGCCACTCTCCCAGGCCTTGTGTGTAGAATGCAATCCCACCATCCAGCAAACTACAACACCCCCTGCCACACACACCCTTCACAACAGAACCTACCTGCTGCCACTGCATTTCTTGGGGGGATTCCTTTCAGCAGGACACTGGGTGTTCCATTGAAATGTGTCCCCCATTGGGACTCCATATGCTACAGACCATGCAGCTCCTCAGCACTGTACTGGCAGCAGCCCGGAATAATGCCGGTGGTGCACAATCACCCTAAAGCAAATCACTGTGTCAGATTAGGACTGGAGAGAGACATGGTCCAATGGCCAACTTTCTTATAATGCTGTTGTTTTGATTTTTTAAAAAGGGTAGAAGCAGGCTACATATCCCATCCTAAGAAACTTGGTGGAAGGATGAAATAAAAATGTGACATATAATATGCCCAAAAGACAATGAAGACTGACCTGACGAGATAATTTAATCTGTTCTGGAGTTCTTTCCCATGAAAGTGCTTCTGGTGACTTAGGAGGCTTAGGAGGATGAAACCCAGCTTTGATGGCACCATTAGACTCTCATGCCTTGTAGCTCACTCCTCTGCATATCTCTTTGAATCAAACCCCAGTCCATAAAATGCCACTATATCTAAGAGCTTAGGATCAGCTGCTCCATGCTGGGAAATTCCTGGAGATTTAAGGGTGGAGTTTGGGGAGGGAGGGATTTGGGAAGGGGAGGGATTTCAGCAGGGTAAATAATATCATAGAGTTCACTTGCCAAAGCAGCCATTTTCTTAGGGGGGGGGGTTGATACTTGTAATTTCAGGATATCTCCAGGCCTAAGGTTGCCAGTCACTAGGAAGAACTTTTTTTAATGGTCATTGGGCTGATGGCATGATATCATTTGTGGGTTTCAACAAAAAGTTTCCAACAATTCCTAAAGAGACGCAGATTTTTCTCAAGTGGATATCATGCCCTCACCACTGTCCCCCTCCCCTCAATCTCCTAATGGTGACTAGACTATGCCTGGCAAGCCTATCAAAGGCAATCCTACCCTAGTCAAACTCACCCTGTATGGATCCCTGCTTCTGATACATGTTTTACCATATTTGGCACTCTCTCCCTAAAGGTGGATTGCCAGCTCTGGGTTGGGAAATACGTGGAGACTTTGGGATTAGAGTCAGGAGAGGGTGGTATTTAGAACAGAAATGGATCTCAATGGAGTATAATTATATGAAATCCAGCTTCCAAAGCAGCCATTTTTTTCAGGGACTGACCTTTGTCACCTGGAGATGAGCTATGATTCCAGGGGATCTCCAGGTCCCACCTGAGGATTGGCATCCCTGGGAAACTGGTTACAGAGATTAACCCTTTTGCTGCTGCAAGTAGAAGTAACCACCAGGGGAAAAAAATAGGACTAGTGTTTAATGCCATGTGCTTTAAACAAAGCAATGCTGCCAGTCATTGCCCAAACAAGTCCTTTTAGTAAACCACAGCAAAAAGAGTCTGGAGGATGCCATGTGAATAAAGTAATCGAGTGTGGCAAATATTTCATTCTAATCACCCCCAAACTTAGGAGTTGTTTTCATTATTATTATTATTATTATTATTATTATTATTATTATTATTATTATTATTATTATTATTATTTAAAATCTTTATTTTCAAGCCCTTAACAAAAGGTCTGAATGTCTAACATGATACTGATACATTTTTAAAAGATTCCTGTTTTGAAAGGCTGGGGGGAGTGGGGGAGAGAATCAAAGCTCGACTTGAGCTGAAGACCACAGGGAAGCCTGTAATCTTTCGTCGGACGCCTGGCAAGCCACGGTTCTGGCCTGTGCCAGCCTTGCATTCTGACAGAACAAGTGTTGCATGAGATGTGAAGGATGACTCTGGCCTGCTGGAAAACCCTGGAGCAGGTGTTCCTCATCCTCATTTGCAATGGAGCATGGCCCCTGGCTCAGTGAGCTGGAGCAAACGCGCTAGCAGGACCCATCATCTACCTGCGTTCAGAGAGGCACTAATGATAATGGATGCAGGCCTATTAACCATCCCATTTGTAATGGCACACAACGCTGATTGTTTAGGGAATGAGTCAGCGGCTTTCCAAAAGGGAACAGAGGATGCTGGGAAACCCATGATCCTTTGTGCATTCCTTCTGCTCTGCTGAGTGTACAACTATGTTAGTCTTTATTTAATAACACAAATGAATACATGATTTGCTACATGATTATACATTAAGAGAAGCCACTTTGGGCAGTGCAGGATTCACGTTCTTGTCTTGGTGTCTTCACTCATTGCTCAGTTCCAATTCTTTTCTTTCTTGCCTTCAGCCCCCCCCCCTCTCTTTTTGGCTTGTGTGAGCTGTACTGGCACAAGTGGAAATCCCTGGGTAAGCTTAATCCAAGAGGAACAAGTGAAGGGCAGAAGTCAAGGGTACAACAAGCACATGTAAGCTTCGGGGTTTACAGAAGGCTTGTGGTTATCTCCAAGTGAATCTTAGAGGGCAGCCAGGGGGAAATGTGAGGTGCACAATCCATTGTGGCTTCTCCCTTGTGTAATTCCAGCAGTTCTAACCTTTAAAACATACACACACACACACACACACAGTCACCATGTCTGTGTACAAAACTATGTTGCAGCTGCATACAATTTACCCTCTGCTTCTCTTGCTTTGTATTGGGGAAAATTGTTGGGGAATCTGTTTTACTTTTTAAAAATGCACCCAACGTTGCTAACAGCACTGCAGATCAATAGATCGTTTTACAAATCCATCTCTGGCTCTATGGCCAAATCACTTGAGTAGACAATTTATGTCCCAGCAAAGCAGAATATTGCAGCATCATAGATGGTAATTTTTTTGTAAATGAATGAGTCATTTTCTTTCCAAAATAAATACAAGCTGCTTGCCTGTTTGCTTACCATTTGTTTTGTTGTGCTTTCTCTGCAAATGGACTAAAAAAAGACTCCTTTTGAAAACAATTTTGAAAAGCTAGCAAGTCAGTTGCCAAAGAAGTCGAGCGTTACAGAATTTCATATGCACTGTACATTGCAATATGTTTACTCTTAAGGCACAAATACTCAGTCCACACTTTCTCATCATGCTGACAGTATTATGGGAATCCAGAGGTTTGCAGCTGCATGATCCAGGTCAGTTGAACCAGAGGGTAGGCTTATTCAAACACCATTGGGGGTGGGGCTGCACAATTTAAATAAGGGAACTGTGGCACCGAAGGATGAAAGTGCTGTGGGAAAGGGAAGTTCTCACAAGAGTGAGGTAATGGGTCAAAGACTACACAAGGGATCCTCAGTGGGGTGATGGGGGGTCACTGATGCCTTTCCCAGGAACCAGCAAGTGTTCTAAAAAGTAGGCGGGGCTTCTGCCCAGCAGGGCTTTTAATAAGTGATGTGTATGCAAGAAAATATTTTCAAACAACATACTCATTTTAAAAGGTATCCTCTTAAGCAAAGTATCTGCTTCCAATATTGAAGAATTACTAATGGGGTGATGCATGACCTCACTCCCTGACATTTTATGGTTTGCTCCACCTCCTGCAGTAGCTATTTTGTGGTTGGGCCCACCACCCTTTGTCAGAATTCAGAAGGTGCCCAAAGGCTAGAAAATGCCAGGACCCCTGGCCTACATTTAGTAATTCACACACTTTGTAGATCTAGACTATTGATGCTGCTACAGGTCAAAGTGTGATTGTTCCCCAACTCAAAATAACCCATCCCAATGCAAGGTGCTCTAGATTGGAGCCGGCATTAACCATCCCTCTGTGACAATTTCCTGCCACCTGTCCTCCTAGTAAGCCAGTGTGATGTAGTGCTTAGAATGGTGGTGAGAGATGCAGGTTCAAATCCTCACTCTGCCATGAAGCTCATAAAATGACCTTAGGCCCTACTATCTCTCATTAGTTTGTTGTAGGGATAAAATTAAGGAGGTGGTGGCCTAGGTATGCCATTTCATGCCCTTTTGAGAAAGCCCCAAAATATACAGATAAATAGGTGGTCCTAAACCTACCTAGCAGTAACAGCCTCAAAATCCCAGCATTGTTCCCTTCCTTCCAAATGCTGTAATGCCAGCATGCTAGGAACAAAGAGCCCCTGGGAAATGCAGTCATGTAGGGCAGCTAAGTGCAATTAATTGACTTGGGATCCTTACTGCACTGCATTTCCCAGGGACTCCACGTGCTTGTCTATTTGAAACATTTACGCCCCAGCTGTCCATCCTACAAGTATTTTTAAAGCAACTTATAACGGCATGACAAAACCATAAAACCATAAAACATCACAATAAAACCAGAACTGCAGTCAAGATCAAATATAAATTTGCAGATGAAACAGATTGAAATGGCAATATTCAAATCCTGAGATTAATGATTTTCAATAGCCTCCCCAAAGCACCATGGCATAAAACAGTATAACATTTCCTAGCTTGCTTTGTGCATCATTTGGAAAGGGACAACATCTTATCTTTAATATTAATAACTTTCTACTACTGTATATAATCAGGAGAACTAGTGCACAATGTTAAAACTAAGCATAGCAATCTCTAGACATACTTCAGTTGCGTGAGGAATTGCCTAGTGTTACATGAGCCTTTTAGCCTATAAAGTGTCATTGGTATATGGGCATTTCATCCATGGTACCTTACTCTAGAATTTCTTTCTCAGTGCTCCCAGGCTGTTCACCTGGTCCAAACCATGCCTTCCTTTAGGCATTGTGAAGAATCTGGAACATTCCTGTTTTTGTGTTGGGTGTTTATATTGCTCTTAACTTGTTTTATTGGTTTTAAGCTGGACTGAGTATCTTTTGAATGGATAAACAAGTTTGTCCTCCACTGTCTGGATGATTTATGTCCCTTGTTTAGTCTCTTCATCAGCTAACAATACAGTTTGTTTTGGTTGATCTAGAAAGTACTGGAAAACCTCAATGGCTATTTGTGGGAGCCATCTTATTATCCCTATATCCCTTTTCTACACTGTTTCCTCTTTCCTTCTTCCTGACAACCCATAAATTCTCACCTTTCCCTCCTGGAGAGCCAATGTGGTATAGTAGTTAATAGTGGCGGCTTCTAATCTGACAAGCCAGGTTTGATTCCCTGCTCCTCCACATGCAGTCAGCTGGGCGGCCTTGTGCTTGTCATTGTCCTGATAGAGCTGTTCTTACAAAACAAAAATGTCAGGGCTCTCTCAGCCTCACCTACCTCACAGGGTGTCTTTTGTGGGGAGAGGAAGGGAAAGCAATTGTAAGCCACTTTGAGATTCCTTCAGGCACTGAAAAGCAGGATATAAAACCAAGTCTTCTTTTTCTCCTTCACACACACTAACCAACCTTTCTTTTATTTGGCCATCTTCATCCGCATTTATTATTTATCTACTTCATTCATACCACATCATTCTCCACAATGCGACCCCAAAGCCGGTTACATCTTTCTCCCCTCCTCCATTTTCCATATGTAATACAAGATCTGGGCCTATTATGTGCACATTGGATAATGCATTTTGAATGCACTCTAGAAGTAGAATATCCTGTTCTTCACAGGAAACTCCAGTTGCAAAATCACATTGAAATTGCATTATCCAACATGTGCATGATGGGCCCAGGTTAGGGTGGTGTGTAGGCACTCCATATATTTATCCCCAAGGATACCTCCTAGAGACTCACCCTCATTGTCCTACAACTTGATTCTGCCTTCATCCCTTTGTAAGCAGTCAACTTTGCAAAATAACCACTCCAACACTTTTGGAACTCCTCCATATTCATTGTACAGTCTGCGTCAAAAGACTTTTCCTGCCATACACTGTATATCAATACTCAATGTGGGAGTAATTTTACTTCTTAATTTATAGCAGCAGTAACCACATTTTCAAACTGATCATAAAATATTCCTCTACGCTTGTAATCTGGCTTCTCAATGTTCTATAATAGGAATTCTATGAATAATATTGGGAAGTGAGTGATATTTTATATTATATTTTATATGGATTCTCTAAGGAAACACAGTTACTTCAAAAAAAACTTAGGTGAAATGGGACAGATGGAGGTGGCATTTGTTTTGTTTTGGGTTTAAAAAAATACCCTTCACAATTTGTCACTTGAGAACTAAAGATTTACTGACAGTTTCCTTCAGAAAGCAAAAAAAAAAAAAAAAAACACTGGAAAGAAGTCTGCAAACACAGAATTTTAATTATACAAGACCTCCAAGTTATAAGGAAGAATGAATATTTTTCATTTAATAAAAAAGGCATAACAACCACTGTTAGCAATATCTCAGTAAAAGCTATTATCAATTTTTATAATAGGATAGAAATTTAAAAACAACTCCATGCAGTTTGATACTCAATTGCCTACAATATTATCTGTATATAATAGCCAGTTCTCAAAATTTTGTCTGTCACCCTTTTGCAGCATAAGGCCTGAGAAGGTTGGCTTTAGGAAGATCAGGGGGGGGGAGCAATGCATTAGGGACATACAGCTGTTCCTTTTAAGTTTCCCAAAGCCTTAACACAGAATGACACATTATATGGAGCTCCATAACCTTTTAACAGACTTTTCCCTTTTACCAAACAAGCTATGACTTTAAGGGGAATTTTTTACACCTTGCCCTTGCCCTTGCCCTTGCCCTTGCCCTTGCCCTTGCCCTTGCCCTTGCCCTTGCCCTTGCCCTTGCCCTTGCCCTTTTCTTACAAAAATCCCCATACCCAATCTGTGTTGTTAGTTTTTTCTTCCTGCTAAGTGTTCTTCCATAGTTTCTAAAGCCACTTGTAGTAGGGAAATTTTGATAAGAAAATGGCAGAGGAGAAAGGTTATAAAGCCCTTCTCTTCCCAATGATGTTCTCAAACTGTAACACACAAGAGGCTGCATCTTTTTAAGCAATATAGGTTAAAAGAGAGCCTCTTGTGGCGCAGAGTGGTAAGGCAGCCGTCTGACAGCTTTGCCCATAAGGCTGGGAGTTCAATCCCAGCAGTCGGCTCAAGGTTGACTCAGCCTTCCATCCTTCCGAGGTCGGTAAAATGAGTACCCAGCTTGCTGGGGGGTAAACGGTAATGACTGGGGAAGGCACTGGCAAACCACCCCGTATTGAGTCTGCCAAGAAAACGCTAGAGGGCGTCACCCCAAGGGTCAGATATGACTCGGTGCTTGCACAGGGGATACCTTTACCTTTACCTTTAGGTTAAAAGAAGCACAGAACTACATGAATTGTTAAGTTTTGCTCAGAGACAAGGGTAGTATCCTTACCAGAACACAAAACTAGTACTGGGTTAGCAAGAGACCTGCTTTACTGAAGGGCTCTTTGAAGGGTTAAGCTCACTGATAGGAACACTGTGCTTGCTGTTGTTGTTGTTGTTGTTGTTGTTGTTGTTGTTGTTGTTGTTGTTGTTGTTGTTGTTGTTGTGAAAGACAAGAAAGATGAGACTGAGATGACAATTGTGGAAAAATGGGTGTCATTATGCATTATTATTTATGATGATGATCTGTAACTAGTCTTGGCCCAGGCTAGGCCAATCTCTTCAGATCTCAGAGCCTAAGCAGGGCTGGTCCTGGTTAGTACATGGATGGAAGACCCCCTATGAAGTCTAGGGATGCTACACAGAAGCAGGCAATGGCAAACCACTTCTGAACATCTTTTGCCTTGAAAACTGTATGGGGTAGTCATAAGTTGACTATGACTTGATGACCCTTTCCAACACAACTGGCCTGGAAGTGTAACAGAGTGGAACTCCCTATAGCAACATGAAGATCAGACAACAAATTCAAGTTTTTGGCTTAGATGAATGAACACATGCCGATGGGTCTCATATTTGATGCTATGTATTGCTGTTGAAGATGGTTGTCGAGAGTGGAAGGCAGGCAGGCAAGCAAGCAGGCAAGCAGGAAGGAACAAATGAACGAACGAACAAGAGAGACAAGTCTTCTTTGGCCAGAGCACAGGCCGCAATAGATGTAGGATGATTTTATGCCAATTGCTCCCTTGCTCTTATTATTTCCTACAGTGGTTTGCAACATGAAAATGATTGATAATGATGATGGGAGTGGCGATGGCTCAAACCATTCACAGATATCATTATATGTTCACTGTCTGAGTAGTCTCTAAATTACATCAATGTAAATCAAGGATAATACCACTTACGTTATTGGAATAACATTAGTATACAGCGATTAGACATCTGAACTCATGCAGATTACAGCATCATGGAACCATTCTCCATAAGAAAAGAGCATTTCAACATGGCAAGATTCATCTAACTACTCTCTTTTGTAATAATTAATCACTTCATCAAACAGTCAATTGGCTCAGAACAGGAAATGCCTTTGCCAGATGCTTATGTAGTATTTCAGAGGCTGACACTTTCCTCCTTCTTATGAGAAGAGCCCATATGTAGTGCTTTAGGTCCCATCAGTCTGAATACATTAAGCATTGGAACATCTTTTCCATGAGGAATGGCTTAAGAGATGGGAGGCTTTTAGTTCAGAAAGATATTGACTGGAAAGGGGCATGAGCAACGTTTATAGAATGAAGTGTAGATAGTAAATGAAGAGAAATATTCTTTCTGTGTGTCTCTAACTATCAGTACTAGACATTGGGGACATTTGATTAATTTAAAATTGTATTTCAAATGTTTGAAGTTTTCCTCAACATAATGGTTTTCAAGAGCTGTGGGTAGTCGTTTTTGTTTTTAAAAAATAGACAATTGAGTCAATTTCCACCAATTCTGGATTTGGGAGAGCCCCCCAAAAAGGTGTCAGTACTCAGTCCCAGTAAGTACCACCATTTAAAAAAAAAAAACCTAGCTGTGGATTCAAGATGCACAAAATAGCGGCCGTGACTGAGCACGGCCGCCATTGAAGCCATGGGGGTGCCCTAAAGAGGCGCAACTCCCGCAACGTCACCAGGACACACCACAGAGCGGTGTAGTGGGGCGGAGCATCTGGCCTTAAATAGGCTGGCAAACGTGTGCCCTGTCCTTTTTGTGCTGACAGCCGCCCGGACAGCCAGCTGTTCAGGCCACGGTAGGAAGGCAGGCCGCAGGTGCTCTAGGTCGGCAAGCTCGTGGCACAATCACGGGCTGCCATGATGCCCACTGGGCTAATGGTCTTGGATGTGGACGTGGACAACACCGGCGGCGTCTGCCTCATCCACAGATCAAAAAGCAACCAACAGGGCAGGAGGGCCACATCCACCTCCTGGCTGTTCACGGGGCGCCCGATTGCCCACGGCACTGCATGTCCCGGTATCTCAAATTCCAGCCACATCTTCCAGGTGTCCTGTTCATCCACAAGAACGGTTCCTGTTTATCCCGTTTCCAGTTCGTGGCGGTCCTACAGGCCTCCCTGGAAGTGGCTGGTTACAGCTCTGCCCTTTATGGGTCGCATTCTTTCCGCATAGGAGCTGCCACTCAGGCTTACTTGTCCAGCAGAGACACCCGGGAATTATATTCACCCTCGGCACGCTGACTAATATGTGCTTCTTTCAGATCTTGTATCATCGATAGCTGTGATAATCAGACACAGCATCCTGTTTTGGGCAGGGCGTCATGCAGCCTCGTCAGGCTGGGGAAGACATCTGGGGCTGGAGGACGGCTGTCAGATAACATGGCTGGGAAAGCGAGGACTTCGTTGGGCATCCCTCCTTTCCCTTGTGGCATCTGAGGTGCGTCAGGGTTCCAGATATACTCCTGATCCACCTTGGAGAGAACAACCTGCCGTCGATGACTGGAAGACAGCTGAGCATCTCTATTGTCACCGACCTGATGATTTTGCATCAGCACTTGCCAAGGACCTTGCTGGTGTGGTCCGAGATGTTGGACAGACTTTCTTGGTGGGCTGCAATCCGGCCAGAAAGGGTGAATTGGGCCAAACAGAAGGACAATAAGGTTGCTAAGAAAACAGTTTGGGCCCTGGGCGGTGAGGTCATCCCTCACCCTGGAATATCATTTCATTCCCCGGGCATTTTTTGGGCTGATGGAGTCCATCTTTCGGACTGGGGTTGCGACATGTGGTTGTCCGATGTTCGAGACAGGTTGCAGCATGTTTTATCGAAGGGTTGGCGGGAATAGGCAGCTAGCACCTGTTTGGTGGCGGGTGATGCATGGTAGGGAGCCTGTTGGCAGGGAGGCCCATCTGCACACGGGACTCCCTGAGATTGGGGGTTTCAATAAGGAGATCAGCTTAACCGGGCACAGCCTACCCGGCTGGGAGGCCAGGGGCCCAGGCCAAGCGACAAGGGGACACTAATGGAGGCGGACGCCCTTTAGGTCCCTAGGTGTCGCTTCCCAGATGATGCCGCAGCGGAAGGAGTCCCATCCTCCTGGTGGGAGTGAGGCGTGGAGCCAGAGCACCACATATCATACATATCGAGTGAGGCGTAGAGCCAGAGCAGACATATCATGCAGCTGGACGGCTGATGGGGGGACAGGCTCCCTTACCTGCATCAGGCCAACCCTCCGTTGGGGTTGTTCAGTTAATGGCTGCCGCCTACTTATATGCCAACTTGGAGTCGCGTTTTAGTTGGGATAAGTCACCACCTGCCAGTCAATTAATTTTTTTTTTTTAACACAGTCCTGTGAGCATTTCTTTACAGTGTTATTCCACTTGGGGAAGTCTAATTCTTTGGGAGCCACTTTTATCCCAAATCTTTTTCTAAAACCAGTTTTGAGTTCCATTTGTTCCTATGTGTAATGTTTCTGCACTTTTGTTTGTCCCATCCCTTTCCAGCATACTCTTCACTGATCTACCCTTCCCTGTGTTCCCAACCCTCCAGAAGGGCATAAATTGATCAAATAAAAAAAGATCTGAAATGCAGTCTGAAGTGGAGTTTTCTTCTGAGTTAAAGAAAACAGTGCACTCTTCTGATATCACTAAGGCTGAAAAGTCCACTAAGAGTGGAAAAGTCCAGGGCAGCATCGGTATTGACGTGGAGCTAATCCACATAATTTTGTGGGCCATTCTGGCCCCCTCCAGGGCCTGACATGGATAAGCCTTCATTTGCTACACTGCAGTGGCCAATGAGGCCTGTCCCGTGTCAGGTCCATGTGGACGGGAAGAGCTGGGCCTCCAACCCAGCTCCTCCCCATCCTACAGAGACTGGGAAGGGACAAAAATGCCTCTCTCCACTTCACAGTGCTTCATGGCACCACAAGGCAGACTAGGACTTAATAAAAAATAGTACAGGAAATTGGGATCATGTTCCCATGCAATCCCACTTTCCTGCAAGATAAAAAATATTCACACACATCCTGCATAGCATAACCCCTCTGCCATGGCTGTATCCCCTGGGGGGACACATTTCAGCACTGGATCAGCTCCAGTATTGAAATGTGTCCCCCATGGAGGCACAGGAAGCTGGGGAGTATGCAGCTCCACAGCTATGCATGGGCAGCAACCCAGAGTGGCACCTATGGTGTGGAATTGTTCTAAGTGAACCTAAGTAGCAATTCCAAATCTGCAGTACTTAGAAACTTCTATCGCAAATAAATTCACTTAGAAGCAAATACCTGGAAAGGCCATCATGACATGACATGATGCTCTATGAAGCTCCTTGGCATCTGATAAAAAGAGATGAGGGAAAATCCTAGAACATAGCACAATGCTGTGTGACATCACATCTGTGTATTGTGTGAAGTACTGTGTGATACCAAGTACTGTGTGACGAAGGGGCGAGCTAGACTATTGCAGAGGCATGACGATGGGTCGCAGGTAACGTCTGTGTTTTCTGTGCCTTCGGGGCGGCCACTGTTAAAACATAGTTTGAGCTGGGGGGGGGGCTGCGAATGTAGGTGGGAGTTTTCATTTTGAGTCGGGTGAATGCTGATTGGTGGCGTCTCTCCCTCCTCTCCCCCCCCCCCCGTATAAACCAAACTTAACATGAATGTGGGGAAGATATTACCGATAATATATCCTGCATTGAAGCTGAGCTTGGCTTGCATATTATTAAAATTTCAATTTAAATATTAAAAATAAAAAACACTTGAGCTATAGTGAAGTACTGCGAAGCTGACTTTTCTTTCCCCCTCCCCCTCCCTTTGTCTGAAATCGAATCCCTGGCAATTCCTCAAATGTGACTTAACTTGCTGGAGAAATAGATACCTTTTTAAAAACCCAAGTACTGTATGATACCAATTCCCCCTCCTGTTTTGCTTCCACTTTTCATTGGAGCAATCATGGGTGCCAGAGGCAGGTTGCCAACCAAAGCAGACAATGTGGCAACTCTACCAGGGAAGATAGATGTGTGGTAATTGCTGGCTTATTTCTTGACTGCTCTCTGTAGGCAGCTCCCTTTCCATGCTGCATAGGACATTTTAAGGCAGTTCCTGGGTGGTTAGTGGTCATGTACTAGTAATTGTTATGGATTCCACTCAAAATTTTACTTTATGTTGGAAATGCTGTGTGTGTTTTCACAACTGTTGATGAACTAGTTTTACCTTTTGATTTACAGGTAATTCACTGTGGGGAAAGAGATGTGAGAATCAGAAATGCAGTCTGGAATGGAGTCGTCTGCTGTTTTAAAGGAACTAGTAGTATTCTCCTCTGATGCCACCAAGTGAACCTGAGCAGCAATTCCAAAGCTGCAGCACTTAGAAACTTCTGTCACTAAGCAGCAAGGAAAATCAAATCGATCTGCTGCCTCCCTGGGGAGAGGGAAAGACAGCATGATCTGAAGCAATCCAACGTTGACAATATGCTGGCTCTAAAACAGGAGTTCTGTAGAAGGCCATGAAACTAAAGATACTTGCCAAGAGAGTAGGGAGCAGAAGCAAATTCACCAGTAGGGCTTTGGTTCATGCACTTGTCAGTCTAAAAGCCTGTTTATGCTTATCCAGTCTGCCGGAAGCACATCTGCTAATATTCACTAAAGAGAAAAATGGTGTAGGGAATATATGAGAGTCTCTCTCCCTTTCTCTTTCTGCATCTCTCATGGTACACAGAGTATAAAGGGCACAGGATATAGAAAGGTTTACTGGATGTACATGATTTCAGAACTGGGGCAAAGAGCTTCCAGGCAGGCCCAAAAAGTTTTGGGTGGGGAGGGATGCTATTCACTCACTTGGAGCCATCTACTAAAACTCTATGTAGGGATTATTCACACAAGTTAGGTATGTGAAGTTCCTGCAGTCATCTTCAACACCAAGTAAGGTGTTAAACTAAACACATGTTGTGGAAATAGCAGATGAGCACTTAATATTTAATAGAAACCTATCCTGATGTCATGACTCTTGGCCTTTTTTCACACTCTGCTTGGGTTGCCAACTATCCAGACATAGCAGAGCCCTCCTGACAATCTCATTTTGTTCTCACAGAGGCAGTATGCCTCTATCTGGGCTGTTCCATTTCAGGCGGCAGGTGGGGCTCACAGGATCAAATACTCTCCAAAACAAACACAAATCCCTGTATTTTGAGATCTAGCATGTCTAATCCTGTTCTGCCTTTTAGTTTTCTGTGTGAAGCCATATGGGTCTCAACTGATGTAGTCCAAATGCTATGAAAACTAGATCTTCCACCTGCCAGTACCTGTCCTGAAGCTTCCTCCATCTGTGTACCCTTCTCCTGTTCACTTGTGAGCCTTCCCAGTTCCACGTACCTGCATTAATTGCATTCTCTTCTTACCAGTATTTTTCATGCTTTTAAAAAAAATAAACCAAATACAGTTCAGATAATCTGACTGGCTAGCAGTTTAGCTGGTTATGAAAGCTGAATTAAATTTCAGCACTGCGCTTTATTCCTCCCTAAGTAGGCCAGTGCTAGGAGGTCAGGTTGTGTGTTTCTTCAAAACAATGGCATAATAGCCTAGATTAACTCTCTAAAAACCAGGGTATGGCACTCTGAGGCACAGTGAAGACAGGCACTTGTAGACAAATTTTCCTTTTATTTATTTAATTTATTGTCTTCCACTCCTGGACCAAACCAGCCTGTGGCGGTTTACAATAAACCCTCCATAAGATAACAATAAAATACAGTTATAAAACCACTGGCAGCATAATATCTCTTCAGCCCACCCAACCCACGAGTCCAGGGTGGGTTGAAAATGCCCTCCACGTACACTCCCCACTTTTTCTATTTTTCTATTTTCTATATATTTTTTATATTTTCTATAGTTTTTTTCTATTTTCGAGAGGGAGTTCCTGTATTTCCATAAAGGAAATCAGCCTGGTCCTGATAGAATCTAGTCAGGAGAAGTTTAATTAAGAACCTTCAAAACTATCTCAAAGATAGTTTATTAAACCATAGTCAGATTTTAGCATAGGAAGTCACCAGATCTTTACAAAAAAACACCAAAAAAGAGAGAATGAAACAAAACAGTAACTGAAGGAAAAATAAGTTAGACCAGTGGTCCCCAACCTTTTTCCAGCTGGGGACCGGCGGGGCAATTGCCCCGCCCGCTCATCGCGCATGTGCGGCCCGGCAGCGCATGCGCACCTGCGCCATGCGCGGCTGGAATTGCACATGAGTGGCACTTTTGTGCATGCGTGCATGCGCAGAAGTGCCTTGCATGCGCAATTTCGGCCGCACATGGTGCGTGTGCACATGCGCGGGCGGGCCGCACATGCGCGATGAGCGGCGCGGCCCTGATTCCCTCTCCCCCCCCACAGTAAGAAGCTTCCCAGGCCGCAAGCTTGCGGCCCGAGGAAGTTCTTTACTGCGGGGGGGGGGCAGGGAGAGGGAGCCGCGGCCTGGCGCAATGGCCTTCGCGGCCCGACACCGGGCCACAGACCGCAGGTTGGGGACCATTGAGTTAGACTGTTTTGAAGACAAAAACCTAGTTTTGGGGTGGGAGAGTTCATAAAAAGGTGTCATAGTCAGGTTTCAGTGCAGATAGTTAAGTGCATACTTAACTATATGGATCAGGGTCATAGCCTCTCTCCTCCCCCCTTTTCCATCTTTAAGAAAACAGAGTGATACCCCTTTCCACTGTGGTGGTCCCTCTGCCCCCAGTTTGGCTACTCCCACCA
This sequence comes from Paroedura picta, assembly GCF_049243985.1. Classification (NCBI taxonomy): domain Eukaryota; kingdom Metazoa; phylum Chordata; class Lepidosauria; order Squamata; family Gekkonidae; genus Paroedura; species Paroedura picta. The sequence goes on along the minus strand of NC_135376.1, from coordinate 63,274,030 downwards.
AAATTGTACTTTAGCAAGTCCCTGAAAATCCTTAATTTGGCTCCAGTGCTGTGGGCCCCGCAAATCCTTAAACCACTCCTGCCCACAAGTACTATTTAGAAAGAGTTTGACTCAGGGTAACAATGACTGTCAGGAAGGAAACACAGTGGGGCCCTGGGGGCAAGGCTAAAGAGAAGACTATTAGAGTGGAAGGAAGGGGAGGTGAGCTTTCCCCTCACCTGTGAGGAGCGTTGTGCCACAGCTGCCTTCCATCACTCCATCTTCTGGCCAGAGTGGTGCAACCATACAAGGCCCTCTTCCTTGAGACTGCTGCTGGGACACCTCCTGCATACCATAGCTTATGTGGGATCATTATTGTGTCCATATCTTATTTCCCCACAACAGTTACAAATAGCAGTGTAAAGATGAACTCTGAGGCCAGAATTCGGCATCTGATATAGGTGTACAGTCAATAGTTCCAAATAAACAATGAAACTAGCTCATGATATACATCATTCTATGCAATGGTCTAATAAATGCTCATCTTACAGTACCATGTTGTGGTACATAGCCCTGTTGTTCTGATCCTATCCTAAATGTGAAGCCTGCATAGTAAAAGCTGAACAAATTAAAGAGGCCATTTGGGGAATGGAGTACAAAGGTAATCCTAAATAATGAATGTTTCAAGTTGGGTGAAGGCTGCTCCTTCTATTATTCCATCCTCTGAAAGAATCAAAATTATTTTAAATGCTTTCATACCACAGAACAAATATGCATGGGAATAATCATGGCTATGATACTCACGTGGTCGCTACTAGGATCTGCCTGGTTGATTAGTCATTTTGTCCTGCAAAGCTGCACAGGTTTCAAAAACACAGTTACATCTATCCCATATGTCTCCAGCTTGAATCAGTTCCTCTGTTTTCTCTTCTCTTCTAAGCACCATTTATTTTCAATGAACACATTGTGTGAAAGTTTATTTCTTTCTAAGACATGTATGATGGTTCATTTTTCTGAGTTTTGAGAAGTCCTCTATAGTCCTTTGCTCTCTTCCTACAATAACTACTAAACTGGCTCACAAAGATTTCACCATCTTGTTTTCAGACTTGTAGAGTTAACCTTACTCGAACCTCTGCACTGCAAGAACAAAATAATTTTGAGATTCCAAAATTTCAGACTCATGATTTTCATTTGAGGGAGAGAAAGTTATGACATTATATCCGCTTGCAACTGCACCCAATTCCTCCCCTCACTACAGTGTCTCTGTGTGCCTTCTTGTCCCTGTGTCTTCCATGACTCCAAGTATGAACTTCCCAAGAGCTGGAAAGTATGGGGTTGGTATGGGGAAAGGGACCAAGAGAAAACATTTGTCCACCAGCACTTTCCACGGGCAATGGGATAGATATAGCCTACCAAATCCCTCAATGTGATGGCTGCATTCTGAAAATTGTTTACAGTGCAGTTCTAAGCATTGGTCAATCCTTCTAAGACAATTGACTTGAAAAATGTATCTGAAGGAGGAGCAGGTGCCATGGGAAAGATATTTGCGGC